>NC_134485.1:51300470-51355470 GCF_040206685.1 Ascaphus truei
TATATAAACACATATACATATATATATATATATATATATATATATATATATATATATATATATAGTGTAAAAATTATATTGTACAGTATTGGTTCTTAATGTGAATGACTTAATACTTGGAAATTGAGTCTATAGTTGACCAATATTGAGTGCTATATTGTGATTTTCTAAAGTGATTGTGGCAGGACGGCCTGTAGCCGAGGTCAGGAAACAGTCCACACGTGTAGTTTCAGGATAATGAAAAACGTTCAATGGCTTTTCTTTCTCCATCACAACATAACATGTGGGTACACTGTCCCTTTAACCAAAACAAATCCTGCTCCACATTGGGAGGACTGACTAACACAGCAGGCCTAGCTAGCAGGCTGGCTGGTTAACCCAGAACCAAACCTTAAGAGTCTTTTAAGCAATCAGAAAAACAAATGAAAAAGTCTTACTTTGGTTGCAGTAAGAAGTTTGATGTATCCATCTGGCTAGCCGCACATATATCCATGTGCTCTGGTCTGAGAGAGACAGCTACTGCCAGTCACAAGATCCTTTTCTACCTTGCTGGCTCTCAGGTGTCAGCTTACATCCTGATTATCTAACTTCCACCTGAGTTAACCCTTATGAGTGCTGGATGAAGCACTTAGACATATGTCTCCCAGGCATAACTGATAGGAGTTGACTTCACTCTGTCACAGTGATACTTAACAACTTTAAGGAAATTTTGTGACCATTGTATTGTGAATGCTTTCACCAAAGGCCCTTCACAGATATGAACAAAGGGAACATGACAAGCATGTTCAACCCAGACCTCCATAACAAATCTATGAGCAGAACAGGGAGAAACAGTCACACCACAGTAAAGTACTGATGTCTACTGTATGCATTCATTTAGACCGTTCGGACATAATGTGTTCAGCACATAGTTCTAATATGTCTCTCTTAGGTTTAGATTTTTATGTCTGTCTCCACTAAGCAAAGAAGATTCAATGGCTTCAACACCCAACAAAACTAAAGATGTAGGATCCTTAATATGTGTGTCCATATAGTGTCAGGACAAGCTGTGTGACTGTTGACCATGAATAATATTTCTACGATGTTGCAAAAAAGTATACTCAGAGTACGTGCTGTCCGTCCTATGTATTGACGTCCACATGTTCAACTAACACTATACGCAACAAATTTAGATAGACAATTATTCCTACCCTTTACTGGATGTATAGATTCATTTACATGAAAAACAACTTGGTTAGTTTTATTAAGGTGCTTGAATGTTAAACATCTCGTTCTCCCACAGGAGAAATTGCCACTTGAAAGTTTCCCCATCCTAGTGTTATTATTAGTATTTTTTAACCTACTTGGTGCTATCAATGTTTTAACACTATGTGCTTTTTGTAATACTATTGGTATCTTTAAAGGCAATTCTGGAACAATAACTGGATCATTTAACGTAATGGGCCAATATTTATTTTAAATAAATTTAATTTTCCAAGCTGCATTATTAAATTGTGCAATGAATACTGGTGATTTAAAGATGGTCTTCTCTCCAGTCTTATGATGTTTATTTATCAATAGATCATATTTTTTTGTCTTTCTTTTTTGACTTGGCTAAAAGGCTATCACAGTTTATTTGACCTATTTGTTGATACGTTTCAAAGATCTTTTTTTGTTATAGCCTTTAGCTACAAATTTATCAACCAGGATTTTTCCCTGGACCTGAAAATCAGAATCCAGGGAACAATTTCTTCTAATCTGGGAAAACTAGCCCCAGGGAATATTTTCAATCCATTTTTTGTAGTGATACTACTATTATGTAAGTAGCTATTTGTTACAACCTGTTTAAAATGTGTCTTCATTATAATTTTGTCATTATCCTCTATTCTAAATTCAAGATCTAGAAATACAGCTTTTTCTTTATTTGTCTCATATGTAAAACGTAGTCCCATATCATTTTTGTCAAATGATGACAGAATTGTCCTAAGAACTTCCTCTTCTCCATCCCAAATTAATAAATGGTCATCTATGAAACGGCCGTAGAACATCAGACCCGCTTCAAGCCGTGCATCACCCCACACATGTAGATCCTCCCACAATCTCATGTAGAGGTTAGCGTAACTGGGGGCAAATCTGGTGGCCATGGCCGTTCCACAGATTTGCAAATAATATTGTTCTTCAAATAAAAAATAGTTATGTTCCAAAATGAAATTAATGGCTTTTAAAATGAAATCTTTCTGTAAACTCGAAAAATCAGGATCAGAATTCAAAAAAATTTCAACGGCAACCATTTTTCTTACAGACACAGATATATATTATGGACACAGGAACCATTTTAAGTGCCAAAGCGGAGGTGGCAAAAATCCACAACGTGGTAAAACTCCACATTTAACCCTTCCCTGTCATACAGAAAAGGGGATAAACATCAGTTTAATCAAACCTAAAGAAATTATGCAATATCCATATCTAAATTAAGTCCAGCAAGTGCTAATGTCTGGAGAGTGAAAATGCAGTATGATTCCCATTGGGAAATCCTTTGGGTGAAATCACCCTCCCTCCAATTATGGGTTACCTGTTCTATCCCATAGAACTTAAGACATTTAGGATCACTGTGATATTTTAGCTTATAGTGATTAGACACACTATGTGTTTCTAGTCCCTGTATGATGTTTCTTACATGTTCTCCCAGTCTAGTTTTAATTTCTGAATAGTCCTGCCCACTTACTGGAGTCTGCAGCTACACTCCAGCACGTAGACAACTCCTTTACTATTACATAATATGTTGGACTGGATCTTATACTGTATTGCTGTAATGAGCGAGCTGAACGTAATATTTGTCTTGGAACCAGAAAACATTATGTCTTAAAATAAAAGAGATGCCCTCCATTATAAAATCCATCTGACTCATTCATATTTTCATATTTCTTTAAACTGTACAATATGGTGTCGCATCCCTGTTGGTGATCAATGCACGTAGAAAAGGATGCGATGACACAAGTGGCCAGAATATAGTCCTTATTCCACACAATCTCAGTCAAAAGTTGTAAAACCTGAGTGGTGTCCTAGCCTTTCCTGATTAACCCTTGCTACTCCGGATGGGATGAAATTATCAGTACAAGCCACATTTAATTTGTGCAAGTACTTTATTATAAGTACTTTAGTAGGTATTGTGATGCCCACACCATGTTGCAGTCTCTTTTGGCCCAATTTAAGGCCGGAAACACTGTATAAAGTTTAACTGCATGGGGTTTTATTTACAAGGATTAAATTATACAACAGGCCCACAGTCCCTTTGAGTCAAAACAAATCATAAAATAAAATACCTATTCCCGTTAGGGGAAATAACTCACTTTTCTTCAGCCCTTTCTAAAGACCGCTGGCCAACTATACTGGTTCCCAGCTAAAACATGCCCTGGCATATGCAACAATGTATACAGGCTCTGCACACAATAATAAGGGTTTTGCTTATTTTAGTCCTTTTGGAGCAGACATCCCTGCTTCAGCACGGCCTTGTCGTCCTTCCTTCCTAATGGAACTCAGCCCCACGTTGAGCTCAGAGAAACTCCTCTGTAGGTCCACTGTCCCATTCTCTGAGGGAAAACAGCCAGTCTCTTTCATTCTCTGTGACTCTTAGTCTCTCAGCATGTGTCTCTCTAGCAACAATCTCTCTCACACATGGCATCACTCTGTGTTTGTCTTAAACACTTCCTTATTCACTGAGGGAGCCCATCCTGATTAATTAGTCAGCAACTGCAACCACCATCCCAGGGAGGATTAGCTCCTCTGTGAGCACACTTACTGCACTGTTCCAGCACCTAGAGATACCTGATGGTATCACAATATATACCTTAATTGATATATTGTTGTCTTCTTTTGCATTTATCTTGACTATCCTCAACAACTATTCCTGAGTAAACGTGCCGGAGGACACTTTTTTCTTCTCTGCTCACATTTGGTGATACGTGGAACTCCCTCCTGGACTCTGGCTTCTCGACTTAAGTATACCTATATTGGACTCTTTAATCTTCCACTATTTACAGATTTGTGTTGTATTTACACTTGAATGTTTATTTTTTATTTAATAATTTTTGGATAGTGAGTAGCACTACTTTTTTCCATTTTGTGCTTTGCTGCTGGGCAGCGTTTGTCTGCTGCTGTGTAGTTAGTTTTTTGTTGTGCAGTGATAGCTTGCTGGTGTATCTGCTGTTGTGTAGCTGTAGCCTGCTGCTGTGCTGTTGCAGTCTGGAGCAATGCCTTGACAATTTCCTCCATGGTGATTTTGAAGTAGTTTTATACCCTCAGACATATAATGTGGGTGCCCGCATTCACCATCAAAGGTGACAAAATACCCTTTGTGCCTGAAGGATTCTTGTCTGGGAACCTTAAAACCCACTGTCTTTAAGGGTAAAGCACAAGCACAGGACCATCCAGCTCTGGTTCAAGTGCTTTTTTTCTTTGTCACTCCAGCAGACAAAGTCAAGACAAACAAAAGAATCAAAATAAATCCTAGCTCTATCTGAGCATTAACTAGACCGCAATTCTCTAGCTATCTTTGGGTGGCTTTCCCACTTACCAAACAATAAATACATAAATCATAAACCAAACCTGTTGCAGGCCAGTGCCTGTCTGTAGCATCCAGCTCTCTTAGCTGGAATAAGGGGAGAGGGAGAACTGATCCACTCAGGCCTTTCTTACATTCTGTTAATTAAGGACAGGTGATTTGCACCTGCCTGTGCTTGCAGAATCTCCCCTGGTTATTTAACCGTTAGTAGGGAGAGGTATAATTTGCCAAAGCAGGAGGTATATACTTCTCTTGTACAATTTTACCACCTTTCCTCTCACAGTATGTATATATACAGTATATATATATATATATCACTAGCTGATCTACTCGGCGTTGCCCGGGATTTAATTTTCCCATTCCCCCTGTCTCTGCCTCCGCTCCCTCCCTCTCTTTCTCCGCCTCAGCTCCCCCAGTCTCCGCCTCCGCTCCCCCGACTCTGCCTCCGCTCCCCCCGTCCCTGCCTCCGCTCCCCCTGTCTCCGCCTCCGCTCCCCCCGTCTCCGCCTCCGCTCCGCCCATCTCCGCCTACGCTCCGCCCGTCTCCACCTCCGCTCCCCCCTCTTTCTCCTCTCCGCTCCCCCTGTCTCTTTCTCTGCACCCCCTGTCTCTTTCTCCACTCCCCCTCTCTTTCTACAATCCCCCCTCTCTCTCTCTGTTCCTCCCCTCTTTCTCCGCTCCCCCCTCTCTGTGTCTCTGTCCCCATTCCTCTGTGTCCCACTTCCCCCACTCTCTTTTCTCGTGCATTCCCAACCCCTTCACATTAATGCGCCCCCCCCACCCCTCTGTGCTTTGAGGCTGGCAGGCAGGCTTAGCAGCTGGCCGAGGTAATCGTGATCGGCGTCGCCCCTGACTTTCCGTGAGGCGGTAGGGGGGTACAGTGGTGGTGCAAGGGAGGGGCAGGGTAAGTGAGTGTTAATGTTGTAGGGTGTAAGGTGAAGGGAGCTGTGGTGCCCCTGCGGTGAAGGGAGGCGGGAGGAGGGTGGTGCGACGGCTCCCGTGAGGAGGTGGCTGCAGCGGCGGGCCTGAGGTGAGGGAGGGATGGAGGCGGGAGAGGGTGGTGCGGCTGCGGCAGCGCCCCTGAGGGGAAAGTGAGGATCTACCGGCGGGCCTGATGTGAGGCGGGGGTGAAGGGAGGTGGGAGGAGGGTGGTGCGACGGCTCCTGTGAGAAAGATGTATTAGTATGGAGTCGGGAGGACGTGGCTGCAGCGGCGGGCCTGAGGGAAGGGAGGGAAGGAGACAGGAGAGGGTTGTGCGGCTGCGGCGGCTGTTTGTGCTATTACAGGGGGGTGGGAGTGGGGGGAGAGATCAGGCGGTGAGGCCGGCGGCGCCAAGGAGTGTGGGTAGTGTTGAGTAGCAAAGTTGTTCTCCAAGAGGGTGGTGGGGGGGCGTCCATGGGCCAATCACACAGTGGGAAGAAATACACACACAAACATTATTTCAGTCATATAGATATAGATATGAGGACTTCCTCTGTTTTCATCTCATTACAGACATTTCTCATACTGTATGCTGATACTAGACCTAGCATATGTATCAATGACAAATTCTTTACTACAAACATATACTGTAGGTACTTAACTTTATCACCATATACCTATCACAGGTGATGTCCATATCCATGACCCATAGAGCACCTTTTCTTTATTATATCTGGCATTATTTTATGTACTGTATATGTGTGTGATCATATATAAAAACAATTATTTCTGGTGATATCCAGCAGCTTATCCTATTTTCCATTGTGAAGGATTTGTGAATGCCTAGCTGAAACAAGTGGTATTACATCATGCACACCATATGTACACCAAGCTCTGTGTACTGTGACAATACATATTCAATTATATCTATAGTAGGGTCACACATCTCATCTTGTGACCATATTACAAATAGATAATTTATAGGATTGTTCTGGATATTGCCACAGACACATCAGCTTCAACATTTAGCTCTGGGCCACCACCCTATGGAGGATTTGAATATCATCTCTATATATAAGTCACTTCTATTGTTAATGTTTGATGCAATACATTTTTTATTATTTTCAATTTTACGATCCAGTTTGAATTCCCTCAGCATTATGTTCTGAGTCAGCTGTCTCAATATACGGTACCCACTCCAAGTGGAAGAGACTTGATATAGTTTTTGACTCATATGGTCATTTTCCATCATTTCTCAGTGAGTGCAATTAGTAGGATTCTTTCTGACCCTTCTTGGGGATTATCTGTTAATATTGATAATTCTTCCTATTTGCACTCTGACTTTTGTAAGATCCCCTTTGTAGTATTAGGTTCAGCGGTCAGGTCACTATATTGCTTATAAAAAAGAATGTTGTCAGTGGCAACAAAGGGGCCTATTCTATAAGTCTTCATAAAAAACCAGCTGGGCCGTTTACGCTGCCAGTTTTTGGAGCATTGTTATCACGGTATTCAGAAAGCCTCGATTACCTGTGATAGCAAAATTTTCAAAACGGACGAGTAGTCAGCGACGTGATGATTGCCTCTCTCAAATGGGCTTACCCAGAATTTTTTTCCAGCTGCAGAGAGAGCTGTACAGAGAGAGCCACCTCTCCCTGCGCATATCTCTCCAGCGATCGCAAGATTTTAATATACATTTTAATACAAGTCTAGCCCCTTTCCCCCCACCCTAAGTGAGGTTTGGACTGCTACTGGTGTTTTTGGTGTAGAATGATGCATACTTGTGAGGTAACAGGAGGGCTGAGCACTTCCGCTGTGGTATATGGAATCATTAGGACAGGATTTACACGTTATCTTTGTTCACTGGTTGCAGTGCCTCTAGTCAGCGTGGATCCTCTAGATAGTAGGATGGTCCAGACTGACACCTTTCTTTAGACCAAGACAGTGAATCACACTGGTATATGGTCCATGGTATTTATTGCAGTGTTCAGGATCTTACACAGCAGGTACATCACTTTCCTTGATTCCCCTAAGAAGGTCACTTCAAGGCTTGAGGCCCATCCAAGCTTCCTCCTGCATGGTGCTCCACCTGATGCACCCTTATGGGACACAGGGAAGTTGTTGCTCACTCCACAGAGGGAGGAAAGAGACATACCCACTGTAGGGAGAGAGCCAGTGTTTATACCCTTGGGTTGGGCTTGTAACCCTGTCCCATAACAGAGCAGGTCTGTTACTGACAGGTCATCAAAATCCAGCATGACACACAGCCAGTACCTCACTCAGGCTGACATTCTCTTGCTGTTTCTAGGCCCGCCCTTAGATACAGCTACTGCATCTATGGCTGCAATAGCAAACAAGGCCTTATGGAGGAATTAACCTATCCACTGCCTGTACCTAAAAGGGCTTACACTGGTAGGACCCAGGGAAAAAAGTAGCGGCCGGAGACTAGGCTACACTAGTGTAGATGAGCAGGGGTTCTCCGGAGCAGAACCGCGTTGATATCAGGTCCGGGGACTCCCTGCTTCCCGAAATACAGGCCTCTACGGTAATCAAGTGGTTAACTCCACCCGCAATCCCCCCTGCAAGGCCTAAACAACAACCGAGGACCAAATATCCACCCGCTACCAACAATAAATATGGCACTGGTAGTTAACCCCTTCATTGCCTTAGCGGTTAACCGCTAAGGTAATGAAGTTGCATGTAAATGCATTTTTATTGCATGGGATTCATGCCGGTGGTCTCCAGTGCTAATATTAATGGGTATTAGCTCTGGAGACTCCCGGCATCAATCCGATGCAGGAAAAATGCATTTTTTTTCCTAAGTCCTCTCACGTCGCCTTCTCTGCAGGTTATCACCAGCCTCACGCCAACTTTGCCTGGCGTGAGGATTTTGGGAGATACTCGCCATTCTAGAGCCGTGATTAGATTTTATAAACTAATCGAGGCTACTAGACTTGCACGAGTTTCAAACCTGCCGATAAGTGGCTTATCTGTTTTGGACGAATGAAAAAATAGGGGATTTATGCCTTTATCGTCCACTTATCAAGGCTTACAGAATAGCAGTAGGCATTTTGGGGTGAGAAGGGCTCAATAAGTGGGTTATGAAGGCTTATATAATAGGCCCCTAAGTGTCATGTGATCATGAAAGCATTATGCTTAATTGCTAATCGGCTGAAGGATAGTAACTGTCATCAGCATTGTAATTTTAGTAATTTCTTGGCGCATAACATATTCCTATGGCAGAGGGAGGTGAAACACACCTGTAACATTGAATTGCATTACGTGACCTGGTAATCTCAAAGTAAATGGAACACAGAAGATTTTACTGTACATTATAGGGTAAAGCTGGTAAATTCCGGGCATTATCGAAATCCCTGCTCTCTGATTGGTTAAAATTCCGGGCATTATCCCATCAGTAACGGCCCGGAATTTTTGGCACCCTGCCAAGTTTTTCAGCCAATCAGCTTTCAGTTCTCATTCACAAAACACTAGCAAACAAACAATTATAAACCCTCTAAAAAGCGCTAACCTACAAAAAAATATATAAAATAGTGATAATGTGATAACAAATTAAGGTGAATAACCCTAAAGTGATCAAAAACGAAAGCAGCCAATGGAACAAAAAAATCAACAGACTATTCCAAACCTGTATACACTGGCGACACACTTTATTCGAGCTCGGCTAGTCCCACGAATTCGGGTATACCCGGGTGTATTGAGGTTTGTGACTGTTTTCAGCCCGAGTGCATTGGGTTATTTTCCATGCAGGGATTGAAGCATTTTATTCCGGCTGGCTGCAATACTGCACAGTATATATATATATACTGCATTACAATTCATGAATTTATGCCATCTGGTAGACACGCGAAGCATTGCAGCCTATTAAATCCTAATCATTATCATTTAACAGATCAGCCGCCCGTCAGCCAGGCATGAACCCAGGCTGGGAAGGCAAACGCAACGGGGCTTGTCAGAGGTGAGGAGCGGCGCATTCCAGGTATCTGCCAGGTACATACTGGGTATTTGCTCGAATAAAGTGTGTCGGTGCAGTAAGCCAAATAAACATACAAATAAATTGTCCCAGGCGCTGTGAATAAAGTCCAATGAACCCCAATACTGTGAGCCAATTGGGCAGTCTTTTGACATACAACAATGATGAAGTGTGATTTCATCATTGTTGTATGTCAAGTGTGATTTCATCATTGTTGTATGTCAATAGTGTGATTTCATCATTGTTGTATGTCAATAAATACCCTGTACGTTATCACACTAGTATATTTCCATATTTTTCCCCGTCTCCAACCCCCCCCCCCCTCCCCCCACACGCAATCATCTTTGGGAGCGCTGGAGTAAACCATCCCTGTTACCATCATCGCTGAGTGAGGGGACCCCTGCAGACCAGACCATGTGGATCCGTGAGACGCTGTGAGGGACAGAGACGTGAGGCACAGATTCTCTCAACTGTACTCGAGAGCCCTCATCCTGTAAGTAGGATTTCAGGGTTCTAGGCAGGGGGGTGATTGAGAAAAGCCATACCACGCCATGTGCGTGCCCTGTTGCTTTTTTTCTATGATTTCAGAGACATCATAACATCAGATCACACCCCTGCCTGTCCACCAACTATCAGGATCATCTATCTGGCATAGGAAGCCCATACTAAAGACTGCCCAATTGGCTCATGGTATTGGGGTTCATTGGATTTTATTCACAGCGCCTGGGACAATTTATTTGTATCTCATTCACAAAGAGTGAAATTTGCTCTTAGACAGGGGAGGTGATTGGACAGAAGGCACCAGCAAGGCACTGACTCCTCCCTCACCCTCCCTGCAGAAAGCTACACAGAGGAGAGTGAGGGGAAAGGTTTGTTTGTCTGTTGTGTGTTTTGTGGGTGTTAAGGTGTCCAGCAGTGTGTTTTATTAGTGTGTGTGTCTTCTGTTGGTGTGTGTTTTGTGGGTGTAGAGGGGGAGTGGCAGTGTGTGTCTTCAGTGTGTGTTTTGTGGGTGGAGGAGGGGTGCAGAGTGTTTTGTTGGTGTGTGTGTGTCTGCAGTGTGTGGTTTTACAGGGGGCTGCAGTGGGTGTAGGGAGGGGGCTGCTGTTGTGTGTTTTGTAGATGTAGATGTGGCAGTCTGTTTTGTGTATTTGCGTGCATCTCTGCAGTGTGTGTTTTGTAGGTGCAGAGGGGGGCTGCAGTGTGTGTTTTGTGTGTGGAGGAGGGGTGCAGATTTGTGTGTGTGTGTGTGTGTGTTTGTCTGTCTGCAGTGTGTGTTTTGTGGATGCAGAACTGGCAGAGTCTGTTGGTTTGTGTGTGTCTGCAGTGTGTGTTTTGTGGGTGTAGAGGGGGGGGCTGCAGTGTGCGTGTCTTCAGTGTGAGTTTTGTGGATGGAGGAGGGGCACAGGGTGTTTTGTGTTTGTGTGTGTGTGTCTGCACTGTGTGAGTTTACATGGGGGCTGCAGTGGGTGTAGAGGGGGGCTTCTGGTGTGTGTTTTATGGATGTAGAGGGACAGCAGTCTGTTCTGTTGGTGTGTGTCTGCAGTGTGTGTTTTGTGGGTGTAGAAGGGGGCTGTAGTGTGTGTGTGTGTGTGTGTGTGTGTGTGTGTGTGTGTGTGTGTGTGTGTGTTTGTGTGTGTGTGTGTGTGTGTGTCAGTGGGAGTAGAAGGTCTGCAGTGTGTTTTGGTGTGGGTGCACGTGTGTGTGTCTGCAGTGTGTTTCTGTATTTTGTGTGTTTGTGGGTGTAGAGGGGGGCTGATGTGTGTGTTTTGTGTGTGTAGAGGGTGGAGAAGGGTTGCAGTGTGTTTTGTGGGTGTAGAGGAGGGGGGCTGCACAGTATGTATGGGGGACTGCAGAGTGCGTTTGAGTATAAAGAGGGGGGGTGCAGAGAGTTTGTGTGTGTGTGTGTGTGTGTGTGTGTGTGTGTGTGTGTGTGTGTGTGTGTGTGTGTGTGTGTGTGTGTGTGTGTGTGTGTCTGTGTGTGTGTGTGTGTGTGTGTGTGTGTGTGTCTGTGTGTGTGTGTGTGTGTGTGTGTGTGTGTGTGTGTGTGTGTGTGTGTGTGTGTGTGTGTGTGTATAGAGGGGTCTGTGTGTATGTAAAATTCCCTTTTAATAAACTTGCAGTAAAAGCATAAAATTGTAGACAATCATGCTGATAAAAATCAATATGACTACAAAAATGTATCTTTTTTATGAAAATTTAAAAAAAAAAGCCTATAATAGTAATAATCCCTCAAAACAGGGCATTACTGGCCAATAATGCCCTGGCTGGGTTAAAGACCCTCGGCTTCGCCTCGGGCCTTTAACTCTTCCAGCCAGGGCATTATTGGCCAGTAATGCCCAGTTCTGAGGGGATTATTACTTAAGTATGTCCCATCAGCGACAACCATATATTTGAATTAAGGGCCTCATGCACTAAGCGCCGAAAAAGTGCAATCGCCAAGTGTTCCCTATCGGCATGATTTTGGCGATGTGCTCTCGCAGTATTCAGTAAGGGCCGAATCCATGCCGAATCACTGCGAAAGCAAAACGCCGATGAGCCGGTGATAAAAGAGCCTGGCTCCCGATAGCCTGGCGATAGGCCGTTACTGCCGATATGTGTTTGCAGCAGAGAGAGACCCGCCGCTCTCTCTGCGCAAACATCGGCAAAATAAAAAGATTTCAATACAACTTTAACTCACAGTGTAAATGTGCAGGGGGTCTCCGGAGCTGAACCGCATTGGTTTCAGGTCCGGGGACCCCCTGCTTCCCGAGATACAGGCCCCTTTATGAGGTGCCGGTATCCCTCTGCATTTAAATGTCCCGATCACGTGACCGCGGAATGTAAACAAAGCAGAGGGATACCGGCACCCCATAAAGGGGCCTGTATCTCGGGAAGCGTGGGGTCCCCGGACCTAAAACCAAAGCGATTCAGCTCCGGAGACCCTCTGCACATCTACACTATGAGTAAAACACACATATTAATAAACAATCATTCCTTACCTTAGCGGCTATCCGCTATGATAATTAAGCAGCCTTAATGTATTTTTAATAATATTGTGCGGGAGCAGGGAGTCCCCTGAGCTGAACCACATTGATTTTTGATTCAGGGACCCCCTGCTTCCCGAGTTACAGGCTCCGGTAAGGGGCATCGGGTGCCAGTGTTGCTGCCATCTTCATAGAGCCCACGTCGCGTCTTGGACGCTTTAAAGATGGCGGCGACGACACTGGAACCGATGCCCCAAACCGGGGCCTGTAACTCGGGAAGCAGGGTGTCCCTGAGCCACAAATCAATGCGGTTCAGCTCAGGGGACCCCCTGCTCCCGCACAATATTATTAAAATACATTAATGCTGCTTCATTACCATAGCGGATAGCCGCTAAGGCAATGAAGGGGTTAAGGCATAATAGCATGTTTATTGTGGACAATTGCCCCCAATAAACATTGTAATACACAACATTCCCCCCCTGTGCCCCCAACAACCCCTATACCCCCATTACATATATCTCATTTTTGGGATGCACAGCAATGATACTAGAGGCCGGCGTTGGACCTCGGGTGTTCCCCGCAGGCCTGCAGTACCAATTCTGTGCCCCTCCCCCAAAAAATACAACAATACAAATACTTTACAATAAATACACCCCCCCTAAAACATACAATACAGTAATGGGCAAAATTACTATTATCCACAAATGGATAATAGTGCATTTGTCCATTTAAAATACATAAAGAACAATAAATACATTAAATACATATTGCACTCACCCATGTCCGGCTGCCACGATGAAGGCCATCCTCATCTTCATCCTGCCCATGCCCCCTCCGATGCTGCAAAACAGAAACAAGAATAAAAACATCCAATGTAATGTCCCCTAACCCTTTAATCACCATAGCGGTTATTAACCGTTACAGTCATTAAGGGGTTAACCCACCCTCACCCACCACTCAGGAGGCCTACATACCCTCCCCCACTAACCCCCCACCCCGTGAGGCCTAACCACCCTCATCCACTACCCAGCCGGGAGGCCTACCCACATACCCTTGGGGCCAATACCAATAACACAGATGTTGGGCCACCGGTTCTTCCCCGCAGGTGCCCCCTGTGGACCCACCAGCCTTATACCCGTGAGATACCCAAGGATTCCGCAGGTGGTCTCCAGAGGTCTCACGCAGAACCAAAAGGAACAAACCCTGAATGTAAAATAAATAAACCTGACCTATACATTCAATACATCAATCCCCCCCAACACATACAGTACAATAATGTGCCAAATAACTATTATCCAGATAGGGATAATAGATTATTTGCCCATTATTAAACACATTAACTAGCATATTAAAATAAATAGAGCCAATCAGAGATGCGATGGAGTTCCCACGCTCTGAATGGCTACTGTACCATGTGAGGCCGGACATCTTTCTTTTCATGATGTCATCTTAAAGGCAATTGTTGCACAGCCATTCTGATTGGCTGTGCTTTCATTGCCTTTAAATGGCGTCATAATTTTTTTTTATCGGCCAAAACACATGGTTTTCACGGCCCAATCAGGGCCGTGGGAACCATATGATCAAAATGTGACGTCATAGGCCTTTAATGTCGTCTAATTTTGAAGGCAGACGCCGAGGAGGAAGGACCTCCTACAGAAGAAGAAGGCCAGGGCGTGGCCGAAGAAGACAAGAAGACCCCGGAAGAGAGCCGCAGATACAAGAAAGAAGAATACAGATGAAGATGGATTACAAATAGAAGACCCGTGGATTTTTTTATTTTTTTATTTTAATGTTTATTATTTTATGGTTTATTATTTTATGGGTTCCTGTGCGTGGATTGGTTCAAGAGTAAGCTGTTCAACGGGAGTCGGTGAGTGGGTCAAGTAATGGTAAGTGAACTAAATAAATTTATTTTATTTAACTTGTTCATTTTTTTTTGTTTTTTTACGTGTGTTTTTTTTTGGTATATCATTTCTTGTCACTGTATGTATGTATGTATGTATGTATGTATGTATGTATGTATGTACAGTAGAGGCAACGTTTATTCTAACATTTGCCGTAAACTAGCCGGATTACATTCTGGGTATGTGCTGGGTATGTGCTGGGTATGTTCTGGGCTAGTTTGAGGCACGTTTAAGGCATTTCTGCATTGACTAACGACCCATAGGATTAACACAGCAGGGATCCCTGGCATTCCAATTCAGTTTGAATCCCGCTGTTAATCTGATTAATCAATGCAGAAATGCTGGGGGAAATGCTGGGGCTAGTTTAAGGAAAGTTTAAGGCATGTATTCAGAATGTACCTGGGTGTTTCCTGGGTTTTTTGGGGAATTGCCACTAGTTTTTGTTCGAATAAGAGTTGCCTCTACTGTATGTATGTCTAGATCGATATATACATACAGGGTAATGATGTTGTTTGAAAAGCTTGTTTTGCTGTGTTTAAAATGTTTTTGGCTATGCTGCTATGCATAAATGTGTGTGTCATGTATTTTAAAATTAGATAGATGTAATTTTTGGTCTTGTATGGTGTACTTTAGGTCAGGGTGAGGCTTGCTTTTGTATATTGTATTCTTTTTGGTACTTATATTTTGTCTGAGGATAACTTGTTCTGTTTAATGATTGAAATAGTTAATTGTTTAATTGTTATGGATGGAATTTAAATTGTTTAGTGATTTAATTAATGAATGCTAATTGATTTATGGTTACTTGATTGGTTTAAATAGAATACTTGTTTGGTATTTTGTTTGGAATATGTTATTGTTAACATTCATTGGCAGAGTGTGCATGGTGCATAGATTGTATGCATCATGAATACAATGTAAATGCAATGTTTTGATTGGCATTTGAGGCTTTTGATTGGCATTTGAGGATTTTGATTGGAAGATGAGATTGGATTTTTAAAGGAAATATGATTTTATTATATTGTGTTTGTATGGAGAAGTGATATTTGTAGTAGAGCATGTTTTTGATAACCCTTCTACATTTATTTGTATATTGGTTCATCATGTGTATATTATATATATATGTGTATATATATAGTTACATGATGAAGCCACTGCACAAATGAATGGGTGAAAGGTGTGTATCGGGCCAGGGTAGTTAACCCCTTCATTACCTTTGCGGTTATTATCCGATAAAGTGATTAAGAGGTTAATTGATATCTGAATGTTATTGCTATGTATTGGCTTTGTATTTTGTGGGCAACGGAGGACAAGGATTGTGCTGGCGATGGGGGCTTCTTATTGATGAAGTCAGTAGTACTTTATTTATTTTAATATTTTAATGTGTTTAATAATGGGCAAATCTATCTGGATAATAGTTATTTGGCACATTATTGTACTGTATGTGTTGGGGTGGGGGGGGATTGATGTATTGAATGTATAGGTCAGGTTTATTTATTTTACATTCAGGGTTTGTTCCTTTTGGTTCTGCGTGAGACCTCTGGAGACCACTTGTGGTATACTCGGGTATCTCACGGGTATCAGACTGGTGGGTCCATGGGGGGCACCTGCGGGGAAGAACCGGTGGCCCGACATCTGTGGGAGCACCACGTACCCGTAGTCTGCGGGGAAGAACTAGTGGCCCCACATCTGTGGGGGCACCACGGATACATAGTGCCCACCCGTGGGTCCCCAGACCCCATGGGAACCACCCGAGGCCCCGCAGACACATGTGGGTCTGACCCAGGGCTCCCAGACATCCGCGGGCCTACCGTGGGGACCCAATTGTGGCCCACGGTGACCCGCGGAGACCACCTGGTGGGCCATGGGGCCTGGCGGGACTCACCAACAGGCCTCCAGAACCTGTATGAAACAAGTTGCTGGTAACATGTAGGTCTGTCAGGTGACCCGTCAGGCCCACCGGGGACTCGCGTGGGCCTGGGGTATGAACCCTGTATGTAAAAGAATAAATCATGTATTTATGGGGGGGGAGCACAGGGGGTTGGTTATGTATTTAATAAATAGAATGATGTTTATTGTGGGCTGTGTATTGTTTTTATTGTGGGTACTGGGGGTGGGTGGAGGGGATATTGGCCCCAAGGGAATGTGGGTAGGCCTCCCGGCTGGGTAGTGGGTGAGGTTGGTTAGGCTTCACAGGGTGGGGAGTTAGTGGGGGAGGGTATGTAGGCCTCCCGAGTGGTGGGTGAGGGTGGGTTAACCCCTTAATGACTGTAACGGTTAATAACCGCTATGGTGATTAAGGGGTTCGGGGACATTACATTGGATGTTTTTATTCTTGTTTCTGTTTGCAGCATCGGAGGGGGCATGGGCAGGATGAAGATGAGGATGGCCTTCATCGTGGCAGCCGGACATGGGTGAGTGCAATATGTATTTAATGTATTTATTGTTCTTTATGTATTTTAAATGGACAAATGCACTATTATCCATTTGTGGTTAATAGTAATGTTGCCCATTACTGTATTGTATGTTTTAGGGGGGGTGTATTTATTGTAAAGTATTTGTGTTGTGGCAGCCGGACATGGGTGAGTGCAATATGTATTTAATGTATTTATTGTTCTTTATGTATTTAAATGGACAAATACACTATTATCCATTTGTGGATAACAGTAATTGTGCCCATTACTATACTGTACACTGGTGACACACTTTATTCGAGCTCGGCTAGTCCCACGAATTCGGGTATACCCGGGTGTATTGAGGTTTGTGACTGTTTTCTGCCCGAGTGCATTGGGTTATTTTCCAGGCAGGGATTGAAGCATTTTATTCCCGCTGGCTGCAATACTGCACAGTATATATATATACTGCATTACAATTCATGAATTTATGCCATCTGGTAGACACGCGAAGCATTGCAGCCTATTAAATCCTAATCATTATCATTTAACAGATCAGCCGCCCGTCAGCCAGGCATGAACCCAGGCTGGGAAGGCAAACACAACGGGGCTTGTCAGAGGTGAGGAGCTGCGCATTCCAGGTATCTGCCAGGTACATACTGGGTATTTGCTCGAATAAAGTGTGTCGGTGCAGTATGTGTTGGGGGGGGGAGGGGTTATTTCTTTATAAGTATGTATGTGTTTTGACATTAATTGGGGGGGGGCACAGAATTGGTACTGCAGGCCTGCGGGTAACGGCCTAAAGTATCATTGATGTGCATATATGTGTATGTTAGGGGGGTATAGGGGTTGTTGGGGTAATATATATATATATATATATATTTATTTATTTAGTGTGGGGCTTTTGTGTGTGTATTTTTGTTGTTGTGGGTAGCGGGAGTGGGTGAAGGGGGTATTTGGCCCCAACGGTGGTTTATTTAGGGCTTGCGGGTGGGTAGCGGGAGGGCTTAACACCTTCATGACCGTAGCGGTATTAACCGCCACGGTCGTGAAGGGGTTATATGCACCCGCAACCCCCCCGCAAGCCCTAAACAAGTAACAAGCGCCAAATACCCCCTTCACCCACACCCGCTATCCACAATTAACCTGGCACAGCGGGTTAACCCCTTCATTGCCTAAGCGGTTAGCCGCTAAGGTAATGAAGTGGCCTTTAAATGCATTTTTCCTGCCTCGGATGCATGCCGGGGGGCTCCGGTGCTGGTATTAGCGTGTATCAGCTCCGGAGACCCTGGGCATCAATCACAGACAGGAAAAAGGCCTGATTTTTTCTAAGTGTTGACCTTGCCGAAGCTTCTCCTCCACCAACCCGCCAACTTTAGTTGGCAGGACGGATTGGCGAAAAAATCTCAATTCGGGAGTGCCGATCAGCAGCGAAAAGCTGATCAGGGCTACCTGAATTCAGCCGAGTTCAAAAAGTGCAGAGAAGTGGCTTATCGGCACCCGGCTGCCGATAAGTTTTTATCGGGAACAAAAATTGCCGATTTTGGCCACTTATCAGAGCTTACTGAATCGGGAAGGAATTTTTGGCGATAAAATGGCGATAAAAGCCTTTTCGGCGCTTAGTGCATGAGGCCCTAAGTCTTTTTCTGACAGCTCTGTAAATTTAAGTGCCATACTTTACAATGAACACCTGATGCATAAGACATGGTTTTAAGGATGAAGTAAATTCATTAAGGGAAAACTTATTAAATATAAAAAAGATGTCACATCTTATGTTCTACTTATCAGAGACAGAAAGAGGCACCTTAGGACTATGGGTCTTAATTATTAGTGTTTAAATAATCCCTTACAGTCAGTTTTCATTTTGAAAGGTGCCAAAGACCTGGATTTAGAATTTATTAAGTATTAATTGTGGTAAAAAGATATATATTTTAAGTTAATTAATTCATCTCCTAAAGGTTAAATAAATGGTTACTGTGTAATAAAAAGATGAGAAAATTGGATGTTGGGATAGCATCTAAACCAATCATGGGAATGTCTGTTAATATACTGTATAAAAAAAGAGACATGAAAATTGAAAACAAAAAAGAAAAAAATGGATCTATAGGTTAATCTTACTCTACTAATGCAATGCAGCATTTCAGCAATTACTATTACTATTCTGTCTTCCACGCTTATCTAGTGCTTAATTCAAACTCTAAGGCAGGTCTGATTTATCCCAGCATGGCATACTTAATGTAACTTATAAAAAGAAGAGAAATTACAGCAAGAGGATACAATTGTTCCCATTATAATATAACTCCTTCATACAGTAACTTCTATTGTCAATAAATCCACTCTCCAAACCACATGATAAATAGCTAAATCAGAGATGGGTGAAACATTTCAGCACATTCAGAAAACTTGCACAAATTATACAAATATGGAATAGAAATATAATACATAATATATTACAAATTCCCAAAGTTTGATAGTCTTTACTATGAGGTTTCAGTGCTGTCAGCGCCCACACTAAAGCTCCATTGACCATATTGGTTCCTGGCATCCTTTCCTCACTTCCACCCACACTAAAGCTACCATAACCATCTTAATTACTGGAGTCCTGCCTTTAAAATGGCAGGACTTCTTCCAGGAGGTTGCTAGAACATGGTTTCAGTGTGTACACAGACTGTAACTCCAAATTTTCACCTTTGCCACCTGCCTTTACCACTGCCTATGACCCGACCTTGTCCTTTGCTGCCTGCCTCAACCCCAGCCTGTGACCCTGATTACTCTAATCTTAATTCAGGCCTATATCTCAGGGTTCAGGTCGGTGATTTTATATTTATTTATAAAATATTTTACCAGGAAGTAATACATTGAGAGTTACCTCTCGTTTTCAAGTATGTCCTGCGCACAGAGTTAAGACAAATAATACATGATTACAAATACAGTTACATAAATGAACAGGGTACACATTATATACAAGACATTGCATGCACAGTTAAAGAAAATATATATTATGGGCGTATGAAACAGTTACAGACCAGATTAAAATGTGAGACAGCCTTAGATTTGAAAGAACTTAAACTGGTGGTGGATATGAGAGTCTCTGGTAGGTTGTTCCAGTTTTGGGGTGCACAGTAAGAGAAGGAGGAACGGCCGGATACTTTGTTTTATATCCAACCTCAGCCCTGCAGTTTGCTTCCTGTCTAGAGAATCCTTACACTTACCACATTATTTCCAATGTTTCAAACGTTTCGTAAAGCTTTACGGGAAATGTGTGTGTTTGTTTATGTTGTAATGGAAAAACACATACCAAAAGATTTGGTCGGTGCTCTCACACCAGTGGAATAAAGAAAATTGTGGAACAGAAATGTGGAAAAAAATATTGGCAGAAAAAGGGGGTGCGATAGCAGCAACTATAATAAACTGATACACTATACTTCTGGGTACAGATGCGCAAACCACCGGTGAGGACTTTCTTCTTTCAGTCCTCTATGCACAATCTTCTTCTCCAAAATCCAGGGGAGCAGGTGTAACCCAGAAAAAATAAAAACTACAATAGTGCACACTATATATACACAGAGATAGGATATGTGTGAAACTCTTGGCTCATATGTGATAACACTTACAAGAAACAAATATAAAGAAGATATTACAACTATAGGATGTTGTGTGCCTCTTTACTCCGTATCTTGTCTCCCCGGTACCAGGGTTCATCAGTAGCCCCACTGTCTCCAATGTGTATGGATAGGTGTCTCTCAAATAAAGACACATGCAATAGTGTAGATTGTATTGTATTGTATGTCTTTATTTATATAGCGACATTAATGTACATAGCGATTCACAGTAGTAATACATGTGGTAATCAAATAAATAACAGCGCATGGGAATAAGTGATTTAGACATGAAAGTAACAATAAGGAAGAGGAGTCCCTGGCCCGAGGAGCTTACAGTCTAATTTGTAGGTAGGGAGAACGTACAGAGACAGTAGGAGGGAGTTCTGGTAAATGCGTCTGCAGGGGGCCAAGCTTTATGTATCATGTGTTCAGAACATCCACAGTGCTATTCATATGCTTCTTTAAGCAAGTGTGTCTTAAGGTGGGTACTAGTCGGGTACTGAGGGGAAGGGCATTCCAGAGGTGTGGGGAAGTCAGTGAAAAGGGTTTAAGGCGGGAGAGGGCTTTAGATACAAAGGGGGTAGAGAGAAGACATCCTTGAGAAGAACGCAAGAGTCTGGATGGTGCATAACAAGAAATTAGGGCTGAGATGTAAGGAGGGGCAGAAGAGTGTAAAGCTTTAAAAGTGAGGAGAAGAATGGAGTGTGAGATGCGGGATTTGATCGGAAGCCAGGAGAGGGATTTCATGAGGGGAGATGCTGAGACAGATCTAGGAAAGAGTAGAGTGATTCTGGCAGCAGCGTTTAGGATAGATTGTAGGGGAGACAAGTGAGAGGCAGGAAGGCTGGACAGCAGGAGGTTACAGTAATCAAGACAGGAGAGAATGAGGGCCTGAGTCAGAGTTTTAGCAGTCGAGCAACAGAGGAAAGGGTGTATCTTTGTTATATTGTGGAGGAAAAAGCGACAGGTTTCAGAAATGTTTTGAATGTGAGGGGCGAATGTGAGAGAGGAGTCGAGTGTGACCCCTAGGCAGCGTGCTTGGGCTACTGGGTGAATGATGGTAATTCCAACAGTAATGTGGAAGGAGGTAGTAGGGCCAGGTTTGGGAGGAAGTATGAGGAGCTCTGTTTTAGCCATGTTGAGTTTAAAGTGGCGGAGGGCCATCCAGGAGGATATAGCAGAGAGACATTCAGAAACTTTGGTTTGTACAGCAGGTGTAAGGTCGGGTGTTGAAAAGTATATTTGTGTGTCGTCAACATAGAGGTGATAATTAAACCCAAAAGATGTTATTAGGTCACTGTAGAGGGAGAAAGGGGGTGGCCCGGGATTAAAGGGGTTACACCCCATTTGGCCATCCCCTGACCTCACCCGGGAGTCAAAGGGTTAACTGGGCTAAGACCCAGAACAGTGATTTAACCCCTGTAATGACATGTACATGTGTATTCCCTTGTTCCCCTGTTCCATTGTAATGTCTGGTTTACTCAGTGTCTGCATCACACACACACTAGAATCCATCCGGGAGCACAAGGGTTAATAGTCCTTTAATGATTATAGCTCTTTGTGAAGTTTTCCCTCTTTTTCAGGCACCATTTTGCAGGTCCCCATTGGCCGCCATTAGGGCTCCATGCATTCTAATGGAGAATCTTGTTGTTTTAGTCCTGTTTCCTGTAAAGACCAGTAGGTGGCGTCCGAGAGGGAGAGCGGCAGTTTCCCATTGAAAGTCAATGGGCCCATCGACTTCAATGGAGGTTCCTCTAGGTAGCTTTCGAAGAACAAGTTGGCTGCCGTCCAGACCGCAAACCGCAAAGCGGATACATTTTCAATAGGAGAGCTTTGATCACTTACAAGTCAAGGTCAACGTCAAGTGGCGTGGGAATAAACAGTTCTAGGGCCCCTAGGAATAAAATTCTTTTTGCCCCTAGTTCCTAGGCTTCCCCCCACTCGAACACAACCGGGTCCCCAAATCCTGGACCCCCGATAAGGGTCGAACCGAGAAGAACGGGTCGCGCCATAGGCTTTGCCGGCGGCGGCAGAAACGGCTCAGAAAAATGACTAAGTGTGAAATGCTGTATTTTGAAAGTCTATGGCGGAGAAGCCCGTTGTTTTCAATGGGGATTTAGTGAAAAGCTGAGAATTCTTTTTTAGCGGAGATTTTGGAAATTAAAATGAAAAATGATTTAATGTGCATTTGTGTAACTTCGGTTCCATAGGTCGTAGCAAGTCGCTTTTTGGATCATATGGTGTCCCAGTTCCAGCCATGAGAACTGGGAAGTTTGGTTCTGCTAGACCCAATAGAACCGGGTATTTTAATACGTGTATGTTTTATGTTTAACATTGTGTCCCAAGGTATGGACAAAGACTCAGAGAAATTCCTTTGTCTACCAGGATAGCAGATGGCCCAAGAGGCGCCCCAATGTCTAGGATTTAAGTGTTGTGCAAAGGGTCTTGTCACCCTCCCTGATGATTTAAGGGCGGAGGAGGCTCAAACCAGAGCAGTCTCCAAGTGTCCCAGTTATCACCTTCCAACAAAGGTTATCTTGCTAGAGATCCAGATGGGTAGACTGGCTGGCATTCCATTTGCCTATGGGGGGTTACAGAAATGAGACCCCAGAGTTCTACTGCGCATGTGCCAGCTAGCAGGGGGGCCTGTCCTAAAATGTGTTCCCCCATCAAAGATTGGCTGGAGATAATGGGAAACCAATCACAGGTACTTAAGGTTAAGGATAGAGGGACAAAAGGTTTATAAACTGCTGTTCCCCATATATCCTTAGTTGTTCGTTGTTGGTCTTCTTCAATTTATCATCTGATGGCTACCTGATTGCGAGAGAATTGTCATGCTATATATTTCTCATTCCCCAACCCCAAAGTAAGTGTACTTCTTGTCTGTTACTGTATTATTCATGTGTTCACCTATCCTAAGGAATAAAATCACTTTATTATATCTAAGACTCGTTTCAGTTCAGACCCAGTGATAAATATATATCATCTGTTATATATATTTATGTGACCTTATACAGCCTGCCATAATCTCACCGTGACAGGCTTATAAGAATAACTGTTGGCAGCGGTGGGATTGAACTGAACCTAGATTACAGTATTCTGCGGGGTACTGTTAGCTAGTGGGGACTCGATGGTAATTGCGAGTTCCTGGGTCTAAAGATATTGAACACACGTTAGTGCAACAAGTAACGCAAGTTGTCACACCACCTCACCTGCTGCGACCCAGAACCATGAGTGAAGCGGAGAGTGCCTATAACCTGAAAACTAGAAATCAGCTAAAAGACAAGTGCCGTGAATATGGACTGGAATATGTGGACCAGGATGTCGAGGATATGGTTGCCGCAATCACAGCTCATGAAGCCGAGCTTGCAGCGTCTCAGGGTACGGCGCAGCTTGCTCTTGTACAGCCTCCCGGAGATCAGGGACTGAACCCAGTGCCGGAGCGGCAGGACCCCGGGGAGGGGACAAGTGCACCTCCCGGGCCAAGTGCAACAAGAGGAGCACCGATGGCTACGGCCACCAGCCAGTTTACCTCTGAAATGTTGACACTGATCACCAAGTGGGGAGACCGAGGGACAGCGGAGGAGCGGCTAAAGTTTATCTCAATGGCAGTGAACAGACCCGCTTACAGCCCCCCGGTCCAAACCCGCAAAGATGAACTCCAACTGGACAAGCACAGTCTCACCAGGTACGTGGAAGGCACTGATCAAATCGACATGTTTTTAAGGAACTTCGAGACGCAGTGCCGGCGGTACAAGGTGCTCCCCGAGCATAGGGTTGCATGCTTGGACCCGCTACTCTCCGGCTTGGCTAAGCAGACTTTGATGGCGATTACAGAGGAGTATTCTGATGACTATGACCACCTGAAAGAACTTTTGCTATTTCAGCACGGTTTTACCCCTGAAGCTTACCGGAGTAAGTTCCGGCTGGAGGAGAGGCACCCTCAAGAGACCTATGTCACTTATGTGACCCGCATGGCTTTGTACGGGTTACACTGGGTGGAGGGCGCTGAGGCCAGGACTTACCAACACCTGCTGGACCTCATCTTTCAGGAGCAGCTCATGTAGCAGTGCCCGCCGGCGGTGAGGGCTTTTGTATGATAAAAAGCCCAAGACCTACACCGAGGCGGCGAGGATGGCAGATGACTATGTGGTTAGCCGTTCCCAGATGACCCCTAAGGCACCCGCCAAAGCGGCGAGCGCACCGGTACCGGCGAAGAAAGCTGTGAGTACCCCCCAGTGGACCCAAAAGCCGCCTGCGGGCAGCGGGACACCAAAAGCGGGAGAGCTCCAGCATGAGCGCCGGTGCTACAATTGCAACAGCACTGGTCACATCAGACCAAATTGCCCGGAACCCCTGCGTTCCAACGGACCCTATCGAGGGCAACACACCCCAGCTGCAAAGCCGGTAGCCCGCGTGTGGGTGGCTTCCACCAAAGAAACAGGACCAGTCATGGAAACAACTCCCAGCGAGACATCCCATGCAGCACCTGTCCCGGTTTCATCGGTGCCTACAGCCAGGAGCGGAGGATATCTCAGCGCAGACCTGCAGCAGACGGACGGCCGGAGCAAACATCTTACCCCGGTCACCGTCGGTGACCGGCAAGCAGTCGGCTTGCTTGATTCAGGAGCCACAGTGACCATGGTCCGACCTGATATGGTCCGGCCAGAGGAATTGATCCCAGGCCCTGGGAAGCAGATCACTGTGGACGACGGAGAGCCACGTTTCCTGCAGGTGGCCCGCATCTTTTTGGATTGGGGGGTGGGCAAGGGTGTGCGGGAGGTGGGGGTTTTACCCAGTTTGGATGCTGAAATTCTTTTGGGCAACGATCTGGGACCGATGACCTGCACCTACGATCCGTGTGCCCCAGCCCGCTGCAGTGGCAGCGGTTACCAGGAGCCAGACCGCAGCAATGCTGGCGGCGGCCGCTCCAGTCCCCCAGCCTTTGGGACCAACGTTAGCGGAGGGCACAGAGGAGACCGGGGAGGTAAGCCAGGATCAGTTGCAACCACAGGCTGACTTACTGTTTCCCCTTACCTTGTCCCCTTCCCCTGACAATGACATGACTGGGGGGTGGCCAGACTTAGGAGCCCAGTTTAGGGAGGCAGTGAAGGCAGACCCTACCCTGGCCGGCGTGAGACTTCGGGCGTCCGAATCTCAGACAGGGGAGGGCACTGAACGCTGCCTATGGCATAAGGGACTCCTATGCAGAGAAGAAGGGAACCCGGGGATAGAGAAGGGATTGACCGGTAAGCGACAGCTAGTTGTGCCCCAGGGGTACTGACAGCAATTGTTACGGGTAGCTCACTCTATTCCGTTAGCGGGACATCAGGGGTTCACCAGGATGCGAGCCCGGTTATTGCAGCGTTACTACTGGCCGGGGGCATCCCGAGATGCGAGCAATTTCTGCCGCTCTTGTGATGCCTGCCAGCGAGTGGGTAAGGTGGGCGACCGTGTGAAGGCACCCCTGAGACCCCTACCGATAATAGGGGAACCCTTCCAGAAGGTAGCGATGGACCTGATAGGACCCCTCATGATTCCTAGCAGGTCAGGGAAGCGCTACATCCTCACGGTGGTGGATTTTGCCACCCGGTACCCGGAGGCGGTAGCGCTTGGCACCATAAGTGCCAAGACAGTGGCAGCAGCTTTGCTGAACGTTTTTGCTAGGGTAGGTTTCCCTAGTGAGATCCTAACCGATCAGGGGTCGCAGTTCATGAGTGAACTGTTACATTGTCTCTGGGATGCCTGTGGTGTACATCACCGGCGCACTACCCCTTACCATCCCCAGACAAACGGATTATGTGAGAGGTTTAACGGGACCCTGAAGCAGATGCTTCGGACCTTTATAGAGGCGGAGGGGAAAGACTGGGAGATTCACCTGCAGCACTTGCTGTTTGCCTACCGAGAGGTACCGCAAGAATCTACAGGCTTCTCCCCCTTCGAGCTATTATATGGCCGCAGGGTACGTGGACCTCTGGACCTCTTCCGGGAGGGATGGGAAGGGGAGACTACCGCTACTGATGCTTCAGTGATCCAGTATGTGGTAGATCTCAGAGACCGGTTAGAGATGCTCATGGGGGTGGCCCAGGACCACCTCAGGGCTGCTCAGACCAAGCAAAAGCAATGGTATGACCAGCAGGCCCGTAGCAGAGAATTCATCCCAGGACAGCAGGTACTTGTTCTCAAACCCACTCGGGAGAACAAGCTGATGGCTGCCTGGTCGGGACCGTACTAGGTTATCCGAAAGGTGAATGAGTGCAACTATGTTGTACAGGTAGCGCCTGAGAGGCACAAGACATACCACATCAACATGTTGAAAAAGTACAGAACACCGAGTAAGGGAGCAGTGCTGGCCATTTGTAGCCCACTGCTGGAGGATCCGGCGAGCAATGCTCTGCCTGATCTCCTAGGGGAGGCAAGGCAAGGAAACACTGTAGAGCAGGTAGAGATAGGGGCACAGTTGAGTGCTAGGCAGAAGGGAGAAGCCAGGGACATGCTAGCTCAGTATAGCGCCCTCTTCACTGACATGCCAGGGACCACATATCTCACCAAACACACAGGAGACCTGCAGCCTCTGCATAAGCACGCTTATAGAGTGTCAGCAGAGGTCAATACCAGTATGGAGAGAGAGATTGAGGAGATGCTGACCCTAGGGGTAATTACTCCGTCCCAGAGCCCTTGGGCAAGTCCAGTATTCCTGGTTCCTAAGAAGGACAAGACCACCAGGTTTTATGTGGACTACCGGTTGCTCAACGCTGGGACGGTGTCAGATGCTTACCCCATGCCCCGCATGGATGAGTTACTAGATGAACTCGCGGGGGCAAAGTATCTGACCACCATGGATTTGAGCAAAGGCTATTGGCAAATCCCACTGACCCTGGAGGCTAGGGAGAAGTCAGCATTCATCACTCCAAGTGGCCTCTATGAGTTCTTAGTGATGCCATTTGGGATGAAGAATGCCCCGGCTACCTTTCAACGCCTGGTCAATAGGTTACTGGAAGGGATGCAGAGCTATGCCAGGGCTTACTTAGATGACATTGCTGTCTTTAGTAATTCCTGGGAATCCCACATAGGACATGTAGCTGCGGTGCTGGATAGGATCATGGAGGCTGGGCTTACCTTAAAACCCACTAAGTGTATGGTAGGGATGGCAGAAGTCCTGTACTTAGGGAACAGGGTGGGTGGAGGGCATCTCAAGCCAGAGCCAGCCAAGGTAGAAGCTATAGTTGAGTGGCCTGTTCCAAAAACCAAGAAACAGGTCATGGTATTTTTGGGCACCGCAGGGTAGTATAGGAAATTTGTCCCACAGTACAGCGCCCTGGCCAAACCCCTGACTGATCTGACCAAGAAGCAACTGCCTGTGCTTATTACCTGGTCTCCTGCCTGTGAAACTGCTTTCCAGGCCCTGAAAACTGCGCTTGCTGGAGCCCCTATACTGGCTGCTCCAGACTATACCAAGCATTTTCTCATACAAACTGATGCCTCAGACTTTGGTATGGGGGCTGTGTTGAGCCAGGTGAGGGACGGCGGCCAAGAGCACCCTGTGGTGTATCTAAGTCGCAAACTGCTCCCCAGGGAAGTGGCATATGCCACCATTGAGAAGGGGTGCTTGACCATTGTGTGGGCACTCAAAAAGCTCCAGCCCTATGTCAATGGGAGGGCTTTCACGGTCATCACAGACCACAACCCCCTGAGTTGGCTACAGAGGGTATCAGGGGAAAATGCCAAACTGCTGAGATGGAGCTTGACTCTGCAAGAATTTGAATTTACCATTCAACACAAGAAAGGGCAGTGAAAACAGCAATGCTGACGGACTTTCACGCCAGGACTATCCCTCTGAGACTGAGTTCATTAATGGTGCCCGCAGTGCCCCACCCCCTGTTAGGGCCAGTGGGCCACAGGTCACCCATTAAGAAAGGGAGGTGTAGAGGGAGAAAGGGGGTGGCCCGGGATTAAAGGGGTTACACCCCATTTGGCCATCCCCTGACCTCACCCGGGAGTCAAAGGGTTAACTGGGCTAAGACCCAGAACAGTGATTTAACCCCTGTAATGGCATGTACATGTGTATTCCCTTGTTCCCCTGTTCCATTGTAATGTCTGGTTTACTCAGTGTCTGCATCACACACACACTAGAATCCATCCGGGAGCACAAGGGTTAATAGTCCTTTAATGATTATAGCTCTTTGTGAAGTTTTCCCGCCTTTTCAGGCACCATTTTGCATGTCCCCATTGGCCGCCATTAGGGCTCCATGCATTCTAATGGAGAATCTTGTTGTTTTAGTCCTGTTTCCTGTAAAGACCAGCAGGTGGCGTCCGAGAGGGAGAGCGGCGGTTTCCCATTGAAAGTCAATGGGCCCATCGACTTCAATGGAGGTTCCTCGAGGTAGCTTTCGAAGAACAAGTTGGCTGCTGTCACTTACAAGTCAAGGTCAACGTCAAGTGGCGTGGGAATAAACAGTTCTAGGCCCCCTAGGAATAAAATTATTTTTGCCCCTAGTTCCTAGGCTTCCCCCCACTCGACCACAACCGGGTCCCCAAATCCTGGACCCCCGATAAGGGTCGAACCAAGAAGAACGGGTCGCGCCATAGTCTTTGCCGGCGGCGGCAGAAACGGCTCAGAAAAATGACTAAGTGTGAAATGCTGTATTTTGGCACTCCATTTCTCCGGTTCCAGAGGGCCCAGCGGATCAAGGTTTGGGGTGTCTGCAGTCACTGCTCCAGCATCACTGCAGAACCATCCTTGACCCTCCTGGACCAACCCGACGGAGTATGGACCCCCTTGAAGGTTCGGGACTTTTCCCATAGACTTCAATGGCGGAGAAACCCCATTGACTTCAATGGCGGCAATTTACCATTGAAAGTCTATGGTGGAGAAGCCCGTTGTTTTCAATGGGGATTTAGTGAAAAGCTGAGATTTCTTTTTTAGCGGAGATTTTGGAAATTAAAATGAAAAATGATTTAATGTGCATTTGTGTAATTCCGGTTCCATAGGTCGTAGCAAGTCGCTTTTTGGATCATATGGTGTCCCAGTTCCGGCCATAAGAACTGTTAAGTTTGGTTCTGCTAGACCCAATAGAACCGGATATTTTAATACATATGTTTTATGTTTAACATTGTGTCCCAAGGTATGGACAAAGACTCAGAGAAATTCCTTTGTCTACCAGGATAGCAGATGGCCCAAGAGGCGCCCCAATGTCTAGGATTTAAGTGTTGTGCAAAGGGTCTTGTCACCCTCCCTGATGATTTAAGGGCGGAGGAGGCTCAAACCAGAGCAGTCTCCAAGTGTCCCAGTTATCACCTTCCAACAAAGGTTATCTTGCTAGAGATCCAGATGGGTAGACTGGCTGGCATTCCATTTGCCTATGGGGGGTTACAGAAATGAGACCCCAGAGTTCTACTGCGCATGTGCCAGCTAGCAGGGGGGCCTGTCCTAAAATGTGCACGCAGCTACAAAAAATGTTATGTTCTTTTGCTTCCTGGCCACCAAAATGTGAGAGAGATGAGGTCCAAGGTCCTTTTGGTGCCGGGATGGCCTGCAGTTTTGGACGAGTGTCTTCATTCGAGGACCTTGTTACGGTAAAATACAATGTGAACACTACAACATACTATGTGAATGCAGATGTGTATGAAGGGTTTTTAATACGGTTTCTTCTGTGAGTCTACATAAACAGTATGTATTAAGTATTATTTTGTTCACATACACTATAAAATCATGTCATTATAACACAATAAACAATCTGAAACACTAATGATATTTTTGTTTTAATTTCTATTAAAAAAACATTCATATTGTAAATAGTTACTCCTGTAAAAGTATTGATCTGGAGGATACAGGTCATCGTACAACCCAAAATCCTATCACCAGACAAGCCGTCAACAATGATAGGTAAGAATTTTTCACTAGGCTGCTCCTCCAATGGAATCAGCCTTAGATTGGGGGTTGGCGGTCCTCCTCCAGTGCCTGAAGCATGTAAACGTGCACTTTGCAAATTTGCCTTCAATTTCTGTTTAATATCATCAAATCACTTTAGGCAGTTATCATGAATTCTGACCAGATTTTCACTGGCGAACCCAGACAGTCTAATCTGTTCCCATAAATACTTTTTGACATGTGAACTGGTCTTGCCTTTAGATATAACAAAATAAAGTTGTTCATGTAAATATCTTATATTCCAATTTGTTTTTGTTTTTTAAATGTGAGAACGGTTCTAACATTTCTTTAACATGCTGTTGGACAAATAATATGTGTGGCACATGAAGATTAAAAAAAGTGAGTACATACTAAGCAAATTATGAATGAGAATATGTAATATGTACATACAATTATAAAATTGCTCGATTCGTATCCTGGTTGTAAACACTCAATGATAACATGTGTATATATAAACAATGACATTTATATATAAATGACCATTCAATGTGAATTCATAAATATTAGGTCATAGATAGCGATTACATTTTTTACAGTCATTGCTAATGATTTTCTTACCTACTAAGTTCCTATACAGCCGATCATAATGCTCTAAAATACCAGTAACAAGGACTTTATTCTCTTCATCGTTGAAACTTATATATTTTTTTTTTCTATGTGCTTCTTACGCCCAGCTGCAACCACTGAGTTCAGCTGCTGCTGACTGGACTCCCCTTCTTCCAGTGCCACAGACTGTGTAGGAGTCTACCATCATCGCCACCACCAGTCACCCCACCCACATCCACACCAGTCACCCCACCACCACCAGTCACCCCACCACCACCACCACTCCCCCCACCACCACCACTCATCCCACCACTAGACACCCCAACATCACTCCCTGACTCCCATGTGCACTCACATGCCTACTCATAAAAACATCATTCACCTCTGCACCACCACTCACCACACCAACAGCACTCACCCCACCAACACCCATCCCCCCAACACAACCAGTCACTCCACCACCACCAGTCATACCACCAGTCCCCTGACTCCCACATGCACTCCCACACCTACTCACACAAACACCACTCACCTCAGCACCACCACTCATCCCAGAAGTCACCCCACCATCACTCCTCTGACTCCCACACCTCCCGTCCATACCTCTAGCACTCCCAAATAACAGATAAGCAAATTAAACGACACACTCACACAACACTTTCAAACTCACAATAACACAAATGTGTAAACAAAACAAAACAACACAAGACATCTCTCAAAATACACAACTGTAGCAATCCCAAATCCTCCAAATTCCTAGCTCTGTCTGTCTCTCACTCACTCCCAACAACACAGAGAAAGATTACAAATAAATGCAGCATTTACTGTATAGGCCACTCGAGAAATTGTGTGTCTCGCGAGATTATCGCCCAATGCCACAATAACATTGTTGAACACACCATTTCCTAGTTCTTAGATAATAGGGATGTAACGGATTTTCTGACCTGGCTGACCCACCCAATCTCACATAGGCCCCTGTGGTCTAACCAGCCCCCATTACATGGTCGTGTCTGGTGGTGCACCTGTTGGCAACAGGACTCCTGAGTCTCCCGCATGATGGTGTTTGGGGATTGTCAATCCAGACAGGCAGCTGAGGTAGTGTGTGCGAGTCCTACCTATATCCAGTGCAGCGCCTCCACCTCATCAGGATCCCTGCGTCCGCATGGGGATGGTTCTGATGAGGAACTCCACTGTGGTGCCTTCCTCTGCAGAGTAATTCCAGACTCATACATGAGGGTATCTTTTATCAAGGACATCTTTATTGGCATGGTGGTATGGGCCAGCTGCCCCTCACAGCTAGCAGTTTAGCCGCTCATTCCTTTGCTGCACTCCATTAGGAAAGTTCCTTCTCCCTTAATAGAGTTGCTCTCCACCTCTGCCCATTAGGAGATTCAACAGCTTCTCTGTCTCTCTGCTCAGAGCTGCACAGACTCACAGCTCTTGCATCAGACCACTGCAACACTGTTGCAGACCTCCACGTGCCTCTTACTGAACAGAGGTAGCACAACAACAAGACTGAACTTTAGGCAGTGCTGTGTCTTATATCACCTCAGGAACAGGCACATCTCTGATGTCACTAAGGGTGGACACCAAGCATGTTGTCACTTCCATTGGTACATATGACACCTCACCAGGGTTTGAGGGCAAACCTCCATGATCGTTACTGGCAACCCTGCATACTTACCAGGATTTTACTGCCAGCATGAAAGAGATATGTACACCAATTTTGCACATGGCTACATTGGCTTTCTGCATACTGTGATGGCAACGCTGTGAAAAATGACGAATTAAAAATTGTGGCCATTTTTTCTATCGGACTTTACTGCATGAGGCCAATAATGGGTTTCCCAGAAGGTTTATGGAGATTTTTGTGCACTTTTGGTAGATGGTAATAAACCGGTGTCCTAGGGTGTACAATATAAAGGAACTTGTATTCATTACCAGTAATGACCCCAGAATCTAATGCACCCTTAAGATGTTCCTGATACAAGATTTGAAATTCAGACATAGGATCACAGGCTAGAGCAATGTAAAAATTGTCATCATTAAGTAGCTTGTGGTCTCCTCAAGATACACTTCTCTATCCTTTAAAACAATGCCTTCACGTTTATCAACTTGTCTAATAACTGCGCCATTAAGTTTTTTAAATTCCTCAATGGCTTTTTTTTATCTAAGCTTGATAAATTGTGAAATTAGTGTACGTTTTTTACAGAGTTTTTAAGATATCTGTATAATATATCTGCTGAATAGTTAGGAGTGGATATAGTATGGTATAGCTGGATACACTATTGGTTGTACGCTGTGTATAATATTGAACTACAGTATTAATCACTAACCCAACATTAAAACTTGTTTTCCCTTTTTACTTTATTTATGGTTAATTTTTTATATATATATAGACACACAAGAATGTTCAGGGCACTCCATATGGGAAAGTATAAGGAAAGCAACTTATCTGGTCAGTTGTGGTGCAAGCAGTGCAACCAGGATCACCATCCAGCAGCAAAAATAGACAAAATCCTGATGTACAAAATGCGCAGCACTCACCAATTCAAATGCAAAAACAATTTAATGTAGAAACACAAGCATCAGGGGTAACAGCAGAGAAAAAGAAGCGACGTTTCGGACCTCCTGGTCCTGTCAAAAGCTCCCTCATATTTATTATTTGTTTGTTACATTTTTTTATTATTTTATTTTATATAGATTCTCTATTTCTATTATTTTCTATTTTCCACTCTTTCGTTTTATAAACCATTAGTTTTGTAAGCACATGTATAATCTCTTATTTTAGATCTGATGTGGTCATTACAGTACCCACTAATGATGCATTAGTTGGAGTCACCATAGCAAATGTGCAGGTCACCAGTTTTATTAAAAACATTAATTATGGGGAGATTATACAGCACTGACGCACATTTTTAGATTAAAGAGTAAAGTGTGGATGAGAGAAAAAATTCTGATCCCAGACTTGTCAGACATGTGTTAAGGGCTAATCAGGAATTTTCCTGACGTTTTTTTCTTCCTGTGCAGACAGTAGGATTTTTCACATACTGTGCATCATTATAGAATCGTTTGTTTATAATAAATATTATGACATTTTTTTTGCAGTCGCTATTAGCGGAGGGGAATTTCTGTGCTCATACTGTATACACTGAAGATAGTAGATAGCACATGTGAGTAAGGGATCTAATGACTGATTGTTTTTAGTCATCCTGCTGCATATCGAGCATGTTGGAGGATTATTATAAGATAGTCCTATATTTTTCTCTCTCTACACAAATCTGTATCATATAACTGTCAAAGAGGTTGAAAAGTATAGCAGCAATAACATGAACATCATGAGCATTAACATATCATAAACATAATGCATAGGGGCCTATGCAGAGAGCAGCGCTATTTCGAAATTCGCCATTTTTTGGAGAAAATCGCGCAGAAAGCAGCAGAAAATGGCGAGTTCCGAAAAACGCGCCAATTTTTCTTTTCTATTTGTAAAACTCGCCTCGCGGCTGGCGAGAACCTCAATCTCGCCAGTTTTAAAAATATCCGTATGCAGAGAGGCGCGAACGGCATCTAGCGGCTGTTCGCGCCAATAAAATGGCGCGATTGTCTCCTTTTTGCCTCGCCAGAAAAAACTGGCAAGAAGCTGCCGCTCGCGGCCATTGCAAAGGGAAAAAAAAGGCGCGAATTTGTTTTTACACGTTTCTGAAGCGCGCATCTCGCCAATTTAAACTCGCCACACGCATCCATGTTAAACATAGCAGAATTCGCACTTTTCTGCATATGGAGAATAAAACTCTCCAAAAAAGCTACTTTTTAATAAATTCGCCAATTTTAAAATTCGCTGCTCTCTGCATAGGCCCCATAGTCTTATTGTTAATTATGCAGGCAGTGTGCTGCTAACCATCTGCATGCAAGCTCTCCAACCATTGTATGTACACACATAGGGGCCTATGCAGAGAGCAGCGAATTTTAAAATTGGCGAATTTATTAAAAAGTAGCTTTTTTGGAGAGTTTTATTCTCCATATGCAGAAAAGTGCGAATTCTGCTATGTTTAACATGGATGCGTGTGGCGAGTTTAAATTGGCGAGATGCGCGCTTCAGAAACGTGTAAAAACAAATTTGCGCCTTTTTTTCCCTTTGCAATGGCCGCGAGCGGCAGCTTCTTGCCAGTTTTTTCTGGCGAGGCAAAAAGGAGACAATCGCGCCATTTTATTGGCGCGAACAGCCGCTAGATGCCGTTCGCGCCTCTCTGCATACGGATATTTTTAAAACTGGCGAGATTGAGGTTCTCGCCAGCCGCGAGGCGAGTTTTACAAATAGAAAAGAAAAATTGGCGCATTTTTCGGAACTTGCCATTTTCTGCTGCTTTCTGCGCGATTTTCTCCAAAAAATGGCGAATTTCGAAATAGCGCTGCTCTCTGCATAGGCCCCATAATAACTAACAGCATAACCTTCTTACTATATACAGTATACTGTAACTATTATGAATATAGGGGGAATTCTGCTCACAAACATTGAACATTGTGAACGTAAAAATCAGTATCATGTAACTGTTAGAAATATGTTAAAGCAAAAATGTCAATATGACGAGTTAGACATGTGTTAGAGGGCAAGTTGGACATTTATTTTTCTCTTTCATTTTGTGCCAGAATGCTGCACATGTCAGGTAGAACATGGCAGACATTAGGGAATTTGACATATTGTGCACAATATATAAAACATGTGACTAATAACTAATAATTAGTAGTTAAAAACTTCTTATAGAACTAGTATTATTATGGTGGGGATAATGCTTCACTGCTCACATACAATGAAGATGGGAAGTTGTGAATGTAAAAATCTGAGTCATGTAACTGTTAGCAAGTTTAAAAAGCAAAAAAATAGTACGAACATTATGAGTAACCTGAACATCAATATATCATAGTATATAGTATAGGTAACCCGCATTGAACCAAGACAACTATGATAAACCTTATCTTCAATTAGTATATTAGTATGTGTTTTTCGCAAGATGCATCATTGCAAGGTATATAAGGCAGTTCAATCTTTAATATATATATATATATATATATATATATATATATATATATATATATATAAACAAAAAACAAGATACAATCAGCGCAAATCTCAACACTTTGTTAATGTAGTAATACTAAAAACCACACCTGGCCAAATCAGTCAAAACGAGAGGTATTAACCCTTTCAATCAACTAACCCTATAAAAAATGCTGCCACTTAGGTCCACGGCTCCACACTTGCCACCAGAAATATGTATAGAAAAGAACGACCTAGGCGCAAATGTGCAGGGAAAGAAGAAAAGAGAAAAACATCATAGGGCAATATATCTGAGCAATTCAGGGGTTAGGTGGTAAGATATGCACTTACACTTAGTACAGCAAAAATCAGCCTTTAATCAACTTTGGGATTCAGGAACTCTGCTTCCAACGTTGGTCTGTCTTTCTCTGTAGTCTTTGTGTCCTCTGGATCAGTGCTTTAAACGATGCTCCAATAGCTATCACAACATCACCATGCGTCTGCTACCAGATGATACCTTGCAGGTGGATAGAACTCACAAAAGGGATAGGTAGGGAATAATAAAGGAAGAACAGGGATAGTGTAAAACCTTTTAATAAAATGTAACTAAAAACAAAAAATTGGTATTAAACTCACATGCTGTGAATTGAATAAAAGCAGTTAAGAGTATAAGCGAATCTCGATTCTGGAGAACGCCGGTTGCCAGCACTGTTCGCTTGTGCGGTTACTTCCGCATCACGTGGCCCGGCTCTCGCGAGATTTTGTCTCTGAATTTTGTTGATACGCTGCCTTGGCTCCATTGTATGGGATCAGTTTCTCAGCGTGTCTCCAACTGCTCCGTGAAAGCGCTTGCCCTACACGTTTCTCCACTCCGGCTTCGTCAGGGGCTGCTATCTCAAGCTCACATTACATGAGCAACCCTTAGCCAATGCATGCTGCTTTAGACACAGCTTTTAAGCAAGGGCTTGGGAGATGCAAAAAAAAATGGCACTGTGTGCTCATTTGCATGTCATTTCCCAGAACCCCTTGCTGCAGTGGAAGTGCTGTGTGCTGGGTGATAATGGTGAAAGACAGGGTTGCAGACCTGTCTAAGACATGCAAATGAATATACAGGAATATTTACAGTTGTTTAATGCTTTACTGTGGAGGTTTTTGTCACTTTTTTTACCCACCATAACCTTAATAAGTGTGGTGATTACCGACTCTTATCTCATTTGCGCAAATGTCAGCAACCAACCTCACACTGATGATACCCATCAAGGTTGAAACATGTCTGTGAGTGGGTTTACTGGCTTTGCATTTCCCAAGCCCTTGCTTAAAAGCTGTGTCTAAAGCAGCATGCATTGGTTAAGGGTTGCTCATGTAATGTGAGCTTGAGATAAAAAGTGGCACTGTGTGCTCATTTTCATGTCATTTCCCAGAATCCCTTGCTGCAGTGGAAGTGCTGTGTGCTGGGTGATAATGGTGAAAGACAGGGTTGCAGACCTGTCTAAGACATGCAAATGAATATACAGGAATATTTACAGTTGATATATATATTTATATATATATATATAGCGCAACAAAAAAGTATCCTTATAGTGAAGCACACGGGCATACCAAGAGAGTAATTACAAATACAAAATTTATAAGTATAGAGATAAAAACAAGGGGAGAAAAATATAAAAGAGGATGAGGACTCACAACTGACAATACATTTGTCAGTTGTGTCCCCCTCCTCTTTTATATTTTTCACCCCTTGTTTTTATCTCTATACTAATACATTTTGTATTTGTAATTACTCTCTTGGTATGCCTGTGTGCTTCACTATAAGGATACTTTTTTGTGGCGTTATACATCTATTATCCTTGAGCACCGCTGTCTATTGACATCTCATCATATATTAAGACAGTCTCTGGACAACAGTTAAGTATTGTGATGATGCGGTATACTTTGTGTTTTCTGATTATGTATGTATACAGTATATATATACTATGGCCATATCCAGGTCAGAAATAGAGACAAAAGTCATTTGAATAGACCCAATACCCGAATTTAAATGTAATGTGTATATAGCACAGCCTCCTGGCTGCTATGTCTTTTTCCTGGGCCCTACTAATGTAAGCCCTGATAAGTGCTGGTAGTGGATGCCATAATTCCTTCATAAGGCCTGTTTGCTGTTGCATCCTTGGGATGTAACAGAAGTAACCAAAGGCGGGCCTTAGCAACAGCCAGAGAGTGCCAACCTGAGGGGTGGGTACAGATTGGACCACACACTGGATGTAAGGTCCTATCAGTATCCAGATCTGGCTTGTTATGAGTCAGAGTTACAGCCACTCCCCAAAGGATATAAATACTGGCACTTTCCTAAATTCTGGGTCCTTGTCATTGTGTCTTTCTCCTCCTCTGTGGAGTGAGCAACATCTGCCCTCCATCTCACAAGGAGATGTGAGGAGAGGTCCAACAGGCCTGACCTGGGCCTAAAGTCTGAGTCAGGGCACAGCTTGAAGGGAAGGATGTAATGGTTCTGTAATGAGATCTACATGCAATAAAGACCAAGAAAATATAAAGCAGTGTGATTTACTGTCTGCTCAAAGAAGAAGAGGTGTCAGTATGGGCCATCCCCTGCCATCACAGAGGATCCATGCTGCACCAAGCAAGAACAAAGGTAACCTGTGAACCTGTCCTGTTTCTCCCTAAAACATCGCAGAGCACTCAGCCCTCCTGTTTACCAACAGGTACAGCCAAATCCCTATTGAAGTAGCTGAAGATGCATACCCACCCCAATCTCACTAGGGAGGGGGGAGGGGGGTACAAGGCTGCATGTAGTTTATTACAGTTTATTATATTATGCCCCCCAAATCATTTAGTTTTATGATTAAAGATCAATACTTGAACCGTTCGTCAAGATTAGTATATGTTTAATATAGTTTTAAGTGCCTCTACTTATATGCTGTAGTTACCACATATCCTAGCTCCTGGCTTCACCTAGTAACAGAGACTAAGACAATATAATGGATGAACTTTTTTAAGCATATTGCTCTTATTATTTATAGGTGCTCCGTTTTTTAGAAACACATTTTGTTAAGAGAGGCTGATAGCTTGTCAGGTGGTTACAGATAGTTTCCACGGACAGTATCATACAACACACACAATATAGTGAAGGACAGGTCGTTGGTTATTTCTTCAGATACCTTAACTCACATGTGGCATGGATAGTATCTGAAATATTGTTGACAATAAATCAAAGCTTCAACAGGACATATATAATATAAGTACTATTATTATTTGCAGTACCTTAAGTCACAGGTAGATGAAAAAATCTCCTGGACAATACTGCAAAAGATAATCATAGAACATCTAGAGAAGTAGAAAAAAAGGACTTGGATCACTTCTCACATCTCGTTTACTATATTACCAACCTGGGAAGAAACTGTTGATACTAAATTTACTACAATGTTTAATTATAGTAGTACCCAGCGAGTGAACTTCAAGCATTTTATCGTCATTAGACATCAAATACTAGTGCTATTTGCACTGCATATTGAAACTAAATTACAGTAGCCGAAGATATACAGTATAAAGGCACAGAATTCTACCATGTGAATTGTACAGGTATGTTCAAAACAGCTACAAAGATTCGGGAACTATACGTATTAACACATTTATCAAAGAAAGAAGGATAATCAAAGATCCTCATTTAATCCACGTGGATGTACCGTACTGTATCTAACTTAAAATCCATTTGCCTTCTCACTGAAGCAACAGCTTGATGTCCCCACCTCTTTGTGGCCTCTTTATCTGATCAATTATCATATATCGAAGTATGGCAAGTTGGTGACCCTGATTAATGAAATGCTTCCTACTGGTTTATCGGACTCCCCTCTCGACAATGCCAACCTAATATTTCAACAATGATCATTCATCCTTTCTCTAAATGTACTGTTTGTTGTCCCGACATAAACCAAACCCCATTGACAAAAGATGAGCTATATAACGGAGGTTGTCAGACATGATACATAGTCATTGATGGGGATTGACTTCCCTGAATGTGGGTGCTTAAATTGAGTTCTCTCTATAAGACCATTTTTAAAGGTTGTACATCCATTGTATCCATAGCAGCCATTTTTATGTGGGCTAAGGCAACATTGTGGGAAAATATGAGAATATTTACACATCGGTCTCCTTTCATCAATAGATCTTTCAGATTTTTATTACGTCTGTATCAAACCATGGGTTTCTATGGGGTGAAAGGAAGCAACCACTTATCTGTATCCAAAATTGTGCAATATTGAGATGCTGCTTTTTTCAATTGGCTAGAGCACCGGTGCGCAAACTGGGGGGCACGCAAGACTTTATTGGCGGGGGCGCAGGATGCATGGCGGTTACTGAGGCCCATGCTAAAAGCGCAAGGCCTCTAAATTTACTTACCGGATTCTTGTCCATGCTTCTCCATGGCAACGCAGCGTCAAATAATGCCCATTACCATGGAGACGTGATATCTAATAACGCCGTGGGTCACGTGACGTGACGTCACATGACCCCACACAATGTCATTTGATGCATCATTAGAGGTGAGGGGGGCGCGAGGCAGCAGGTAAGGAGGCGCAGGCGCAGGAAGTTTGTGCACTGCTGGGCTAGAGGTATTCGAAAAAGTTGTTATGCAAGGCAGTCTGATGTCTTTTTGTTTTATGCAGGGACTCAGCAAGGACTCTCTGCTCAACTGCAAGGCTTTATACAAACGGGCAGGCATTCACACCTTATCTACTATAACCCCTTGCAATACATTTCTCAGCCATTGTCTGGATATGCAGTGTTCTGTCTTCTAGAATACTGGTGTTTCTGGCCACCCAAATATATTGTGAATAGGGAAGTCCTTTCTTTGGATACACAAGGTGAAAACTGGAAGCCAGTAATATGGTATTGCGGTTGTTACATAGAGTGATGTTTATAATTAGGTTGTTTACGGTTTTAAGTTCTCTGTTAAGTTACTTTTAGTTTAATGCTATAAGAGATTTTCACCAATTCACATTTAAAACAAGTAGTTATTTAGTTATGTATATTTATAATCTAAGGGGCCTATGCACTAAGCTCCAATAAGTCACTGATAGGCCCCGTTATGGGGTGCCGGTATCTCTTATTCATTGAAATGTCCCGCGTCACATGACCGTGGGAATCAAATGCATAGGAGATACCGGCACCCCATAACGGGGCCTGTATCTCGGGAAGTAGGCGGTCCCCGGACCTGAAATCAACTCGGTTCTGCTCCGGACACCCCCTGCTACAATACACTATTAATCAAATGTAAATTAAAAAATAAATTTCGGGCGAGATTTGCGCAGAGAGAGCCATCTCTCTCTCTCTACAGCAGAAAGAACTCGCCGGGTGAGCCCTTTTCAGAGAGGCTATCTTCATGCCTCCGGCTACTCACCATTTTCCCAAATGTTGCTATCACTGTTATTCAGGGCTTTCTGCATACCGTGATAGCAACACTGTCAAAAATGGCGATTTAAAAGCCCTGGTGATTTTTTCTATCGGAGCTTAGTGCATAGGCCCCTAAATATTTAGTTTGTCTTTGTGTAGATTATTTATTTATGGTTTTGATTTTAGCTCTAACACACACAATTAACTTTCAGTCTGTTTTTTCCCTTCTGTTGCTTTTATTTTCTTGTAATTTTTATCTTTTTGCACAGCATTTAAATAGTTAAATTCACATACTGATGCAATGGTTGATTGGAATCACAATGACACTTGATTTTGGGATTACATAAAGATGTGCACCACACAGGAGAGTTGTTGGATATACATTATATCTACATAAGTATATTGAGGCATTGTTTAGATCTGGATTCTCTTCTTCTTTGTCAGAAGCATCGTCTGGGGAAGCTGGAAAGAAATGCATGCCATGAGGTGAGGCTTCTCCGATCTGTGAGTCACCCCACCTTAAGAACTGGGAGAGATCCTGTTTTTTCCCCCCAAGTGCTGTGCAGGTTTATAAATATACTGTATATTTATAGTTTTTAAGTTAAGGAAGTCCAGTTGTATGGTCAAATAGCTGACGGAGTTTTGCGCATTGACAGAGCTTTGGAGTCAAGCAGCCATTTGGTCAGCTGCAAGGTTCCACCCCCCTTACCTACTGTTTAATTAGTATTCTCCGAACACCCTCGATCGTCTATAATCTCAAATTAAAGATCTTTGAAACATTGACTTGGACTACTGTTTTGTTTGGGTGGGGGAGGGGAGATTGTCCCACTGTGAGCTATTATTCAACATTGATTAGAGAACTCCTCACTTTAATGATAAAGCAGGTGACTTTGCACAACAATATTGACTCAAACAGCAGGAGGTTGGTGCAAACAAAGGGAAAAAAACAAAAGGGTACTAAGTGCCATTATCTTTACAAAGTAGTAATCATCTTAACACCCCTCCACTGCCATTTTGTGTCCCAATACCCCCAAAATCCTGACAGTTTTTTTTTTTTTTTTTTTTGAGTAAGAAATATTTAGTAATGAGGTGGAGGAAAATAGTGCAGTTCAGTTATTTTAACTGCTGACATTTATTAATCAGAGGTGAGCCACGTAAAACCAAGACTCCGACTTCCTCCATAAGCAGCAATTAGGTGGTCCCTCTCTCCTCTCTCCTCTCTCCTCTCTCCTCTCTGTATATCTTTGCATTATATATCATATATCATGCACGAATGCTCAATAGTTCAATGAAACGTATATGACTTCATTTCAATAGGCAGATAGCACGCATGAACAACAGTGTTCATACAGAACATCAGTCTTTAAGTAATGCACTAGTTTCTTGATTATCTTACAGGAAAAAGGAGGTGGTTATTAGTTTCTTAAAAAATAACTAGCACTTTTCTTAAACAATATTACAATAGACTCAGAATAATGTACAATACATTGATTTTAGATAAATTACACACTAGTATCACATAGTGTTAAATAAAAAACCCAAGGAAACTACAAAACACTAACTGGTCTCCGCAGCTGAGCCGCGGTCATGGGGTCGCAACATCCAATGAAGTGCAGAGGTTTTTCACTTATTTTCTCATGGTCACAGGAACAGTGAGTCTTTCTATTGTACTGTAGCAGTCATGTAAAATGGCTACAGTCATCTCTCCTGCTGACAGTAAGGCCTGGTAAGTTGTGGGCATGCCAGCAGTAATTATGGAGGTTTGCCCTCACACCCTGGTGAGGTGCCCTGTGTATGGATGGGAGTGGTCACAGACTCTGACTCCCTGGTTGGTGATGTCAGAGTTGTGTCAGCCCCAGAGTGTACATAAGGCACAGCACTGTGTCTAAAAGTTAGTTCTAGTCCTGCCAGAGTTCTGTGTCTGAGAGTTCAAGTGTTATGTTATAGTAGCTGAATAAGAAGACTGTGTCCAGGGACCTGGCACAGAGTAAAGACATCCCTGCGGGGATAGGGAATCCCTATTGAAGGAGAATTACACCTTGCAAAGGGAGGTACTACTGATCATGAGGGGCTAGAGATACTACTGCAAGGGGCAGCTAGCCCACGTCACGCAATAAAGATGCTCTTAATTGAAAACCCTCTTGTTTACATGTGTGGAGTGATTGTACAGAGAGGAGCACCACAGAGGAGTTCCTCACCAGGACCATCCCCAAGTGACCGAAGGGACCCTGATGAGGTGGAGGCGCTGCACTGGAACTAGGTAGGACTCAGCACACTACCTCAGCTGACTGTCTGGACGGGTCCTCCCCACACACCATCATGCGGGAGACTCAGGAGTCCTGTTGCCAACAGGTGCACCACCAGACACTACACACTGTAATGGGGGACTGGTTAGACCACAGGGGCCAATATGAGATTGGGGGGGTCAGACCGGTTCACAAAAACCGTTACAGTACATCTGTACAGCAGATGCATACAGGGCATTAATATTAATGACATAATAGCCAAAATTGTCAGCAATGCATGAATGGCATAGAAGTTATTCACAGATAAAGGATTTAGGAATCTTCGGATTTTTCTGCTAACCTGAAACAATTTCTACTATGGATACCAACTCATCTCCACCCTGCCAAATCTCTACCGCTTACAGAGTCGGGGAAGGGGTGCAGTTGGATTTATCGTCACTCATTTTACCTCCCCCTCAGCTAGTTTAAATACTTGCTAATAAAGCATCTGAACAACACACTGAGTATCTTGATTTAACTCTATAGTACTGCTTGTTTATAACACAGACTTCTAAAACCAGCTGTACTTGGAAAAACCAGGTGCATCACGTCAGTGAATAAAAAAATAATAACATTGTACAGTACATTGCAGCAATAGAAAACGTTGTCCTGGCTACAATGTCCTAGGTACAAAATTGGGGCAGAAATAAACACTTCAAATGAATCAGTAAAAAACTTTCTTATTAAGGCCTTCTGGCTGCAAATCTAGGGCAAAACTGGTGCAAGGGTTTTACACTAGATGTAGCAAAGAGAAATATCCATTTGGTTTAGATGGGGAAAAACAAATCTTGATTTCTTTCGGGAGTTTTTTCCCCCCAAGTTTGAAAAATGGCGCTCAATGTGTCACTCTAATTGGTATGTAAACTGCTAAATGTTTGTGTGGTGATGGTGTTAAATATTTCTCGCACACTGAGTGGGCTCACAGCAGGCAGTCAGTTTGGCCATTTAAAATAAAAATGTTAGTTTTTAAGTTTTCTACCCCATCATCATCATCCTAAATAACTGTAATACTTGGTTGAAGTTTGCTGAAAATCATTCACATACAGAACAGTAATAAAATTGAGGACATTTATTGTACGTCAGTAAAATGTCACAAAAATGTTATGTGCCGTAACCTTTGAATCATAATTATTAATATTTTGTGTCTTGTTTGAATCTTTAAGTAGGGATTTCTGACTGCATTTTGAAGTTGCTATGCTACTGTACTACTCAGTTCATAAGCAGTTGATCAACTAATGTACAGACTGGGGCTTGGTTATTATAAGATTATGAAATCTAGTTTATTTTCATTGTGGGTCCAACAATAATAACCTCGGTTTCTAGAAACACAATATTGGCAATATTGTTCAGTCAATTAAATAAAGATTTATTTCAATCTATGCTTCAGACTTAAAAAACACAGAATACTTAAATATAGAATACTGGCAACAGATTGAGGTTCTGTCAGTGTCGTATCTGATATACAGTAATTGCATCCTAATAATATTGGAACTAGCAATTTCTTGTTCATTGTTAAAACAGTTTTGTCTAATAAAAGCATTTATTATTTTGGATTGTGTAAAAAATCGAAATAAAGGGGTTTATTTAACATTGAGTCCTAGGACAAAAGCCAGTTTAACAAAATAGCACCAAACAATACTTATTTAAGAAAACTAATCTTAGTGAAAGCAATTGCTGTAATAAATCTAATGCAATTCTTTCCCACTGGTTTTGAAGCCTGGAGACTTTAGCAAATATTTTAACCACCACAGATCCCTTCAAGAGATGATGTCACATCTTTTTTTTTTAAATAAGGCTGCCATCATATGGTACAGGAACCAATGGGATTGTGAGTGTACCATGTGGTATATCTCACAATCCCATTGATTCCTGTACCATGTATGGCAGCCTTTTTTTTTTTTTTTAAAGGATGTGACATCATCTCTTAAAGGTGATGTCACATCCTTTTTAAAAAAATGGAACTCAACCAATCGTACTGTCTCCAACCAATCGGTACTTCAACCAATCGGGCTGTCCCCAATCCGATTAACTGTAGTACCATGTGATGGCAGCCATGTGGTTTATGGATGTGATTTTTAAGGATGTAATTTACTTCCCTTAGAGATGACGTCACAGCCTTAAAAAAAATAAAAAATAAAGACTGTCACATGGTACAGCATCCAATTGGATTGGAGCTGTGCCACCTGATCCTAAAATGTGACATAACAGGCCTTATATTAAGGCCTGTTCTGTTTCATTTTAGCTTAAGAAGCTGCTGAGACAACATCTCCTGCTGGATTATAATGCATTACAACGAAAGAAAATTGAAGAAAGAAGATTCAAGAAAGAATACTGAAGAAAGGAGATTTTATCTGATGCTGAGGATCGTGGAGGATGGCATCATAGATGGAGAGCTTCCTGATACACCGGGATTCGGAGGGTGAAGACATCTAAAAGTAAGAAAAACATTGAATGTATGACATTTACAATTGAAAAAATTTTAAATTGTATTTTTACATTTTAATTTTTTTGCTTGCCCATTGGCTGCTAATGTATTTATCTTTTGCCCCTTTAAGGTTTAGATAAATACAGTGACAGGCAATGCATTTTTTTGGCAAATGGTTGTTTTAAATTAATTGTTATGCTTTGTATTTCTGTTTATTGTATTGAGGTAATTGTTATGTATTTGTTGAGCTTGTTTATATTAAATGTTTGGATTGCTTATGCATTTAATTTATTTAATTGTTCTGATGGTTAGGGGTTTGATTTCTTTATTTGTTCGGTTGGTTAGGTGTTAGATTTCTATTATTATTCTGGTGTTCAAGCTTTTGATTTCTTTTATTCTTCTGGTGTTTAGGTGTTTAACTTCTTTTAATGTAGTGTTGTTTTGGTGTTTGATTTCTTTTATTGTTCTGGTGCTTGGATATTTTTTATTGTTGTGTCTTTTTGGTGCAGTTGTTTTTTTTAGGTTGACCATTGACTGCCATAGTGGCTAATCATGTCCATATTATATGGGCATGATGTACCACTGTGCCAATAATGGGTAGAGGGTAGGGATAGTTGCCCGGAGGTGGGGGTTAAGCCGCCCACGTGGGTAGCAGGGGAGGGGGGTTAACCCCTTAATTAAATAGCGATTACTAAAACTAAAGTGATAAAGGGATTAGGGGCCATTAGATTTTATTTTTATTGTATTGTTGCTGCCAACAGAGGACATGGACATAGAGGATGGTGATGAGTATGTCTTTCATCCTGGAAGGGGTAAGTGCAAGTTTTATTTATTTTATGCTGGCTGGATAATGTTTTATTTGAATGGGCAAATGCACTATTATCCATATCTGGATAATAGTAACTTTGCTCATTATTGTACTGTAATGTAATGGTTGTTGGGGGTAGAGAGGGTGCCCATTCATTTGCATTGGGGCTATCTTTGCTCCCATTGAGGGCATAGGAACCAAACTGACAATGAATGTTTGTAGTCTTTATCATTGTGTTTGTATTTTGTTGTAATGTTTATTGTGGATAGCGGGAGTGGGTGACTGTAGTATTTGGCCCGCGTCGGTGTTTATGCCTGCCAGGTGGGTAGCGGGAGGGATTAACCCCTTCATTACCTTATGGTAGTAACCGCTAATGTAATGAAGGGGTTAACTTCTCCCGGAACACCCCCCCCCCCACAAAGCCTAAGCACCCACCATGTGCCAAATACCACCTTCACCCACCACCGATACCCACAATAAAATGTGCACTGGTAATTAACCCCTTCATTGCCTTAGTGGTTAGCCACTAAGGTAATGAAGCTGCCTGTAAATGTTTTTTTATTGCATTGGATTTATGACGGGGGTCTCCGGAGCTGATATTAATACTTCCGGCTTCAATCTGATGCATGAAAAATGCATTTTTTTTCTAAGTCCTGCTTGCAGATCCATTTTTGCCAGCCTTGGGCTGGTGAGATAAATCTTTGATAAAATTGCAATTCCAGAGCTCTGATAATCTCATCGGAGCAACTAGAATAGCATGATATTGAAAAAAATGCGAGTTTGAGCTTTTTGCCAGCTCCCGAACTATGTTTTTGGCTAGGAGCCAGAAATCGCGAGAAAATACATTCCACGCATGTTTTAACCAACTCATCAAGACATTCTGAATAGCTACTGTACCTAGCAACATTTTGCGATAGCTACTCAAAATCCTCGATGAGTTGGTTATTGAAACTACTAGAATAGCCCCCACAGTGTAAGACAAGCGTAATTATTAATATCTCATACTAGGATATTTGTGCACCCACAATTTACCTTTATAAAAAGGGAACTTTGTTACTGACTTTGGCCAGCTTTAACTGTACTAAATCACAAATAAGCACATGCATCATTTATTTAACCCCTTCAGGGCACTTTCACATACATCCCAGTTTAGTCCATAGGACAATAAGAAATTACATATATTCTGTGCAGGTACCTGCTAAATGGAATCTACCTTGATGAGGTTGGCAGCCTTTAATCATGTTTTGATGAAAAGATGCAACCAAATGACTCCTGTGTTACACAGACTTAGGTTCTAAATGTAAAAATGGCATTAGTATATTTTAGCCCAATTAGTAGGAGTGCAAGAATTCTTCTTTGTTTTCTAAGAAAAGACAAAGAGTAGGGGGCAAGAAGTGCAAGGGGAATACAAGGCAAAACATAAGCTACCTGTAATGTCTCCAGAGCTACAGTAGATGCATGGTATTGGTAGTCCAAAAAAGACAAAGAGCAGGGGCCAAGACAATAGCCAGGCTGCTGCTCAGGAACCAAAAAAGTTGACAAGCAACCACTAGCAGGCTGAATGGGTTTAATGTACCCTAAACTAAGATGTCCACTTGCCTCATTTGAGATTCTAGTTCCTACCAGCCCTGGGCCTGAGCTTGAGGCCTCTGTGTTCCCCTGCACGGTATATTGCAGGAGGGAATCTTGACAGATGGCAACAAACTAAACCTGCAACAAATGAAAATGAACAAAACTGTACGTTGAGAACAGCCGTTGCTGCAACCCAGAAATATCAAAGCCTTGTGCAGGGTTAGAATTAATCAGGTTATCCAACAACTACGTTTACCCACATGTCAGTCTCTGTGACCCTGCCAGCCCCTGGCCACACCCTTAGTATACAGATTTCAGGTTTAGGGGGATTCAGTCCCCCTGTGTTCAATTATACCTACTGATTGGACCAGGCATGCTGAATTATTGGACAAGAGAAAACTACTGATTTGGATGCTTAATCTAAATCCTGATCCAGGTTACAGTACCTAAGATCTCTCATACAGAAGGGATTAGTCACAATAGGTAATAAATCAAACACATAGACAGGAACCTTTTCTGAAGTAAATCTGCTCACATGCTAGTAAAAAAAAGCAATATCAGATCAGTTTCTGACTCGACAATCACTGAACTGTGGGTTTGCTATAAAATGGTTTTCAATTGTTAAGCTGTCATTATGTGTGATTGGTGTACACTATATAGGAACTGGAAAGCTATCTTAAAATGAATATAGCAACCTGCACTGTAGCAGAATCTATTAAATAATTGGAGAGCACTGTTACTCTCTTTGAAATAAATTCTACCATAAAACCTATCCATGTAACAAAGCAAAAAGAAAGTATGTAGGTTGACAGTATGGGTCAGATTTAGATGCCATGCCAATATGGTATGGTAAACGGTAGTTGAATAAAGTTGTATAATTGTTGTGTACATTTCTGTAGTTGCTGTAAATACATGCATAATTAGGAGGCTTGAAAACTTATAAGTGCAGCAGTCATTTAAAGTCTTACATACAGTATAGATTCAAAACACATTAATATGCTGCTTTTTAACTTGTTTATTTATGACCTTGAGGTTGACATAGAGAGCAAAGTCTCCATCTTTGCTGATGACACTAAGGGCCTCATGCAGTAAGCGTTGATAAGGGAATTATCGCCATTTTATAGGCAAAATTGGGTTTGAGATTCAGTAAGCGCCGATAAGTGCTTGATTTCGCCAGGTTTCGGAGCCGATTATTTTGTTATGGCCAGTCGGCTGCCGATAAGCCTGTTTTCGCCACTGATCGCCACTTTTTTAAATCGGCTGGATTCAACAAAAAAAAACAGCTTATCGGGGCTGATCGGCACTACGAAATTGAGATGTTATGGCCAATTTCTCCCGCCAACTAAAGTTGGCAGTTTGGAGGGGAGAACGATCGCTAAGGCTGCCGGAACGGCACTTAGAAAAAAAAAAACTTCTGTACATCAATGGAGTCAATGGAGCGGGGACGTATAACAGTATAGTACTGTTTACGTTTCATTGCTCACAATACAAACGTCATTTGCATTACAGTGTGGGGGCATTCCCTGCATTGTGTCACAGCTGACGTGTATTATTTGCATAACATTATACTTTTACATGTTTGCAGCATTTGCGGGTCACATTACTCATCATGTGATGATGTGCCAAGGGAAAATACTATACTCAACTCTTAAAGGAGTACCTCACATCATATCACACATTTTACTGAACTGAGCAACAATTATTTACATGATGTTACACATGACACACATGTCACACATACACCGTATATTCATCTTCCTTTACATTACACAATGCTAGTAATGTGACACGCATCTTTAAACGTTCATGTACATCTGTCTTCTCATGTTTACATCTAGTTTTGGGTCCTCCCTATTTTCATGACGTCACTTATTGGACGCTCAATCACATTGCATGTTTACATTGTAACCGTAGCATTACAAGCACTTCAACCTAACTTATACACACATGTACAGTAATTCAGCATTGGGACACCTTGTAAACTCATTCTATAGCAACTATCCTCATTACACAAATGCATGCATATGCACACGACTATTCATTGTTGTCAACATGTCACAATAACATGCCTAATTACACATGTTACACAAAACTTTTCCCACGTCAATCTCAGCCTTTTTGCTTAATTACATGACTGACTGTTGCGTTCACAAGTGTTACATGCATTGCACATGCAACTATTTATTTGCAAGCAATGTTTCTACAAAGGTTCACGTCACATCATTGCCAAATATCATCATTCCCTGCAGAATACACACAACAAATACTTATAACAAGAACTGCACACAGCTTGCCACAGAAGTACTTTATTATGTTAATGTAACACCTTGCATTTTACTATGTCACCTGACATCATCACATACCTATTTAAAGGACGCCCATTACCTGCTCATTCACAGCTACTCATTTCAAAATGTTGAGATTGTTTAGGAGACAGAGGAACATTCTTTTCTATGACATGCTTGATGATCAAGAGAATCATATAGGGCAAGGGAGGGACACACCGAGGGACAGTGACAGGGACAGTCACGCGGATACGACAGGGACAGGGAGAGGGACAGGCCGAGGGACAGGTAGAGGGACAGGAGATCAGAGGAGAAGACAGAGGAGACAAGTTGTGCCTCGTCCGCGTCTGTACAGGGAGAGAACCCTGTTAGATGGGATGAGTGAGGAGGAGATTGTAAGTCGCTATCGTTTGAGTTCAGCAGCAATCTTATCTCTTTATAAGGAGATAAGGGGAGATTTAGATTTTTTCACAGCCAGAGGTCGTGCAGTCCCTGGGCTTGTTAAAATGCTGTGCTCATTACATTATCTTGCTTCCGCGTCATACCAGACAACTGTGGGCATAGTGGGCGGGGTCTCGCAATCTACATTCTCGCGGGCCTTGACCCAGTTTCTCTATGCACTCAATAGACGCGCTAGGAATTATATTCATTTTCCTACAGAGGCGACAGAGTGGCTGGAAGTCAGGACTGGCTTTTATAATATAGCAGGGATACCATGTGTGCTGGGTGCAATCGATTGCACACATGTTGCTTTGATTGCACCTAGTCAGAGTGAGCATGTGTACCGCAATCGTAAGCACTACCATTCACTCAATGTACAGGTGGTATGTGATGCGACGATGAGGATAATGCATGTGGTACCCAAATTCCCTGGTTCCAGTCACGATTCCTCCATCCTGAGGAACTCTTCAGTCTTCCATGCGTTCGAAGAGGGACATTTTGAACATGGTTGGCTGCTGGGTGAGTACACATTTACATGTTATAACACAAAACACATTTTTATTTAGGAATGTTGGCATTGTACAATTTGATCACTAATGTCAGCTTATGTGTGCTCCATTCATTATAGGTGACTCAGGATACGGAATTAGGCCGTGGCTCTTGACTCCGGTGCTAAACCCTCAAACTGAAGCAGAGGACAGGTACAATGCAGCCCATATATCTACAAGATCTGTTATAGAGAGGACATTTGGCCTACTCAAGACCAGATTTAGGTGTCTGGACAGAACTGGTGGGGCTCTTCTATACAAGCCTCAAAAAGTGTCTGATATTATCCTTGCCTGTTGCATTTTGCACAATGTTGCACTCAGGCACAATGTACAATCAGACCTAGCTGAGCCTTTGGTAGACGAGCATCCCACCCATGTAGCTGCTGAAAATGAACAAACAGCCAGTGGTGGCCAGACACGCCAGAATCTCATCAATTCATTTTTTTCTTGTAAGTAAAAACATATATGTTCCAAGTTATACTTTTATAGTTACATTATGTTATCTTAACAATAATGTTTTTTTATATACCCTTCTGGTAGGACACAGATGAATATGGGTTGCACACCTTTCTTTTCTCTGCTGTGTGCACAAAGGGATGTGGCACCGGTATGTTATTGTTGCACAGGTTATATAATCCCTCTTCAATTGTACTTTAGTTGTGTGTATGTGAATACAACTGGGGTAACAAAGTACTAATATTTTAGCATTGTGTTGTTCCTTATGCTAACACAATACACATATTATGCCCATACTCATTCATGCTTCTAGTATGCTTACATACAATGTTATTGGTGCAGTGTAACATGTACATCCATATGATGTGTACACCAGGCTGATTTACATTTTGAATGTCATTAAATATACATGGTGTTGCACATTCAACACCAAATACACACTTTGCTGTGTTGTTTACGGTACTGAAGATGGCATGTCAATGTTTGCAATTTATATATTGTTCCTTTGCATTATAGGTATATCTCCAGTATGACTGATCATGGTATGTATATTTGCTGACATCTCTCATAAGATGTGCCTACCTCAATCTTCCTATAATTATTTGAAGTCAAAACCCAACATATTGGTTTTAACACAAATGTAACATACATGTACTTTCTGTATCATGTATATGCATTTAGCTACTCTTGAGCTTTCATGTGCATTGTATTAGAAAATGATTACTCACATTTCATCACATTTTATGTATGTTTCCTTATAAATTCCATTAATGTAATATAGAGGTGTTTGGAGAAAAGGGGATAACTGTACTTATGTGTTTACTTACGGGAGATCATTCATCACGGATGAAATTGACTGATCATAACACTCCATGCATGAATGCCTGTAATCACAACAATGCGTACTACATCTTAGATTTAGCAATGTAGGTGTTTTTTAATGCTAGGAATTAATAGTCAACATTAATTTACATTTGTGACATGTGTATGTATAAGTCACACGTGTGTGGATGTGTCCTACATGTACCAAGTGTAAAACTGTTAACAGAAAACACAATTTTGTTGCAAATGTTACTGTCATTTAGCATTTCTAATTTACCAATATGACAATGTTGGTAATATTTTCGCAATATAAATCACGTCACTTCATCATTATCATGATGATAATTATCAAGTATTCTCACAATTGTAACGTCAATCACGTGCACATTAGCATAGACACACTTTGTAAGACAACTGTTTGTGTCTGTATCAATTTGTGTAGGATCCATGTATAACACCGACAAATGATAACACCAGCTTTATTATGGTAGCTTATATCATCATATTGACTATACTATGTATTTTTAGAACGTTTAATAAACACAGTAAACTATAGTTAGTTAGGTTAATGAAATATACACAGAAACGTACTTCATTACATGATGTTGATGTCATAATCAGAACATCATGCATTGTAGGGGACCACAACATCTGGCCAATAACATTATTTGCTACAGTCCCAAACCATTTTATCAACATACCCATGTAACAAGAGATTTTTAACAATAAATGGCTAGTTGGTTGTAAGTGTCCTTTACATTGGGAGAAGGAGTGGCTCAGTGAGTAAAGACACACACTGGCACTGAGATTTTGAAGCAGGGGAGTCTTGTTCAATTCCCGGTGTCGGCTCCTTGTGACCTTGGGCAAGTCACTTTATCTTCCTGTGCCTCAGGCGGCAAAAAATAAATTGTAAGTTCCACGGGCCAGGGACCTCAGCCTGAAAAATGTGTCTGTAAAGCGCTGTGTACAACTAGCAGCGCTATACATGAACATGCTCATATTATAATAATTATTATTATTATTATTATTGTTACATAGTTTCGACAGTCATACGTTCCATTACACAATAGAATTCACAAATGTGTTAGCAGAGTGGGAATGGTTGTTATATATAAAACACACCATGCCATAAAATGATAGTAGTCATTAAAGAACACTCAATAAAAATTCATGAGGCACTATTTTGCAACATCATTATGTTAATTAAGTGCTTATGCAATATAGGCATAAGGGTATCACATTTTTAATTGTTTGTTAATAAGCGCTGCAAGCAATATAAAATTAGTTCCATATGTAGTATAGTAGTCAGTGGCTCCTCCTCACAATCATCTCATATAAAGGTAGACTCTTCTGAAATCATACATTGATCCGATTGTATCTTCCCCGACATCTCTGAAATACAGCAAACACATGATGGTCAAATATGGCACCTTACTATATATGTATCCGTGACAACGCATTACACAGCTCTATATGATTGTGTACATACACACGTCACTCACTTATATGTTAGAAGTACAAGTGTACATCAGTATGTAATGTTTCTTTAAATTTGTAGCAGGCATAACTATGTATATGATGTGAACGTTGCCTGTATACTGAAAAATGTGCGCGCACATCTTAGTGTGCGCACGCACTTCACGCTTGGCTGCACTAACTGTTAGCGCATGCGCAAAACAAAGCGTACGTTGTGCGTTCAATACATCTTGAAAATACCATTAAACATAAAATCTTTATTTCAAATACAATGAATACGAAACTACATTCGTTCTAAACGAGTACATCTGTATTCTTTTTAAACAGACGTGTTTGGACAGAAAGGACGGCCGATAACACAATGCGCAAATGCAATACGTGTGACGTCATGTTAAACCAGCGTGAAACGCACGCTAACACTCCTCCCACTCAATTAACATTCGGCTAACGCCCAGTTGACGCCTACAAACACTGAGCCGCACACATGACACACTGCAGTTACCGTTACTATAACAAAACATGACAGCCAATAGGCTTTGAGGCGCGCACGTCGCTTGGGGGCGGGACTTACATCCGTAATCCTTTTTAAGGACGCCTTGGGCCATGACAAGGGTCCCACGTCATACGTGGTGGACCCGCTTTTAAATGTTGCATGAT